>NC_062559.1:3925943-4179492 GCF_016906955.1 Phacochoerus africanus | reverse complement strand
TTTCAGGAGCCTCCATACTGTTTTCCCCAGTGGCTGCATCAATTTTACAGTCTCACCAACAGTGTCGGAGGGCTCTTTTTTCCCACACCCTCTCCAGCATTTTTTACTTGTAGACTTTCTGATGATGGCCATTCTGACTGGTGTGAGGTGATATCCTTGTGGCTTTGATTTGCATTTCTTTAGTAATTAGCAATATGAGCACTGACTCTCCCTGAAGAGCTTAAACCATCATCAGAGTTGAGAACGTGATGGATTGGGACAGACAGACGCCATTGAGCTGCAGAAAGAGCTGGGCTCTGCACAGATGTGGCTCAGGGGGCAGGGGAACTGGGAGTCAGCACGTAACCCCCTGATGCATGGACACGCAGGCCACGCTATAGGATCTTCCCACGTCTCCCCACTGGCAGGAGGAGGGGCTGTGTCTCTGGATTCTAGAGCCCTCGCTGACACAGTCTCCAATCATTAATATCAGTTTCCTTTGGTAATCACTCCTCTGCCCCCCACAAAAGACCATCTGTGGTTTCTTAGGGCAAAGCCTTTAGGAAATAATAGACCTCTGATCTAATCATACCAATTATCCCACCACACCCATACCACACAGAGACCACAGACACACCTACACGCCACACACCATACCATCATTGCCTTTTGGGACATGGCACCTAGGACCTCTTGTCACCAGAGAATCTCCATCCAGCTGTAACTCCATCGGACCTGCAGCAACCAGCCCCAGATGTTCCTTGGGGGCATCCAGCCCCCACCCCTAAGAGGCAGCCTCCTCCTCCAGGGAGATTTCAGGGATCTCCGGTTCCAAGGCATCAACCCTCTCTCCCTGACATGGTGGTGGCTCAGTTAAAAAGAAGCCAGGTCAACCTTAGGAATGGCAGGTGAACCCCAGCACTGCTGGTACAGGAAGCCTCACGATTCACAGCAGGCCCTGGGACGCCCCTCGCTCTCAAAGGCTGCCTGGGTACCCCTGCACCCAGCCTCACCCCCCACAGGGAGCGCTGCGGATGAATCGTGGAGGGTTTTCCGGCAGCTGCCAAAGAGGTCGCTCCATCCACTCATCCATTCCTGTTACCGCACCCGGGAAACACTGGACTGTTACCAGGGGCACACAGAGGGCGGAGCAAGCCTTCATGCCAAGGATGGAGAGATCCTGGGATGGGGTGGAAAGGAGCCGTGAGAGGACCGTGCTTGGTAGGAAGAGCCAAGTGGAAGGTGCGCAGCCGCGGGGGCGCATGTGATGGAGAGAAACCCCGGCATCTCAGCGAGGCTCTCGAAGGAAGCGGGGGGTACCCTCTGTTCCACCTGGGATCACCTCCTCATGAAAACAAGGCCCCCCTCTGCAGACAGTGGTGATTTTGCGACCTTAGTTTGGAACCAGGAATTTCTGCCTCACAGAGATGATTCAGAAGACAGAGCTGTGGCGGACTTCCCGATGTGGCCCCATGGGTTAAGAATTCGACTGTAGCATCTTGGGTCACTGCCAAGGTGCAGGTTCAATCCCCAGCCCGGCACCGTGGGTTAAAGGCTCCAGTACTGCTGCGGCTGCAGCACAGATCACAGCTGCATCTAGGATTCGATCCCTGGCCCTGAAAATTCCATGGGCCGCAGTTTGCAGCCATTAAACAAATAAATACATTTTAAAAAACAGGCATGAAAATGAAAGCGCTGGAGGGGGGATTTTGCAAGGAGAACACACACCTTACTTTCTTTAGCAAAGAAAATGTTTTTTCTGTTGTAAAATCAGTACCTGCTCACCATAGACATGCTTGGAAATGCAGGTAACACGTGAAGAATGAAAGGACCCATGAATTCCATCACCAAAACCCAATTTGTATGAACAACAGATGTTAGTTCCTCTGGCTCTAATCCTGTGCAAAGGCTTCCGGTTGAACTCCTTAAACCAGCTCATCCCTCCGAAACGGCCACAGCTCAAAATCCCCTTCCCATTCCCAGATGGCGTACCTTCTGTGCCCTCCTGGGTCCCAGAACCTCGAGGGAGAGCTGTGTCCTCGTGGCACAAGGGGAGGGGTGTGCCTGGCCTCACACTGTCCCTGAGGGTAGCTACTGTGGCGAAGCCTGTGGCTGCGGGGACTCTGGGTCCCTGCTGTCAACATGCCAGGCACTCGGCCCTCTTCCTCCACACCTGCCCGTCCCCTGACTCCCAGCTCCATCGTCCCTTCTGCCCCAGCTGGATGCACAGCCATCAGCCCGCGTCTCTGGAGGGTTTTCAAAATCTGAGTCCCCTCCCCCACTTCAGACTGAGTCATATTTTTGTGTGGGTGTCTTTTTTGTCTCTTTGTCTTTTTAGGGCCGCACCTGCAGCATATGGGGGTTCCCAGGCTAGGGGCTGAATCAGAGCTGTAGCCGCTGGCCTACACCACACAGCCACAGCAAGGCCAGATCCAAGCTGCTCTCTTCAGCCTACACCATGGCTCAGGACAACACGCTGGATCCTTAACCCACTGAGTGAGGCCAGGGATCAAACCCACAACCTCATGATTCCTAGTCGGATTCGTTTCCTGCGCCATGATGGGAACTCCTAGTGATGCAAATGTCAATCTTTACTCAAAGTTTACTGGTTTTTTTTTTTTTTGGTCTTTTTGCCTTTTTTAAGGCTGCTCCCATGGCATATGGAGGTTCCCAGGCTAGGGGTCCAATTGGAGCTGTAGCCACCACCCTACCCCACAGCCACAGCAACACGGGATCTGAGCCACATCTGTGACCTACACCACTGAGTGAGGCCAGGGATCAAACCCACAACCTCATATTCCTAGTCAGATTTGTTTCCGCTGCGCCACGATGGGAACTCCTAGTTGCTGTGGCGAAGCCTGTGGCTGCAGGGACTCAGTCCCTGCTGTCAACACGGCAACGCCAGATCCTCAACCCACTGAGCAAGGCCGGGGATTGAACCCGAAACCTTATGGTTCCTAGTCAGATTCGTTAACCACTGAGCCACGATGGGAACTCCTAGTGATGCAAATGTCAATCTTTACTCAAAGTTTACTGGTTTTTTTTTTTTTGTCTTTTTGCCCTTTTTAAGGCCGCTCCTGTGGCATATGGAGGTTCCCAGGCTAGGGTCCAATCGGAGCTGTAGCTGCCAGCCTACACCAGAGCCACAGCAACACGGGATCCGAGCCACATCTGTGACCTACACCACAGCTCACGGCAACGCCAGATCCTCAACCCACTGAGCAAGGCCGGGATCGAACCCGCAACCTCATGGTTCCTAGTCGGATTCGTTAACCACTGAGCCACGATGGGAACTGCAAAGTTTACTAATTTAAATGTTAACCACACCTTTATTTTTTTTTTTTTTTATTTTTTTGTCTTTTGTCTTTTTTGTTGTTGTTGTTGCTATTTCTTGGGCCGCTCCCGCGGCATGGAGGTTCCCAGGCCAGGGGTCTAATTGGAGCTGTAGCCACCGGCCTACGCCAGAGCCACAGCAACGCGGGATCCGAGCCGCGTCTGCAACCTACACCACAGCTCACGGCAACGCGGATCGTTAACCCACTGAGCAAGGGCAGGGACTGAACCCGCAACCTCATGGTTCCCAGTCGGATTCGCCAACCACTGCGCCACGACGGGAACTCCTAACCACACCTTTAAAAGTACCTTCACAGCAACATCTAGACTGATATCTGACTAAATAACCAGACATCACAGCCCCGCCAACTTGACATCCCACTTGTATATGTACTTAATGATTTAAAAGGAAGGTCTCACCTCCATTAGTTCAAGGACGCTGAGAAGCGGATGTGATTAGGCTTGCAAGAGGTTTGTGGGGGAGGGTGCAGGAAATGGGGAGAGCCTGTCTGACACCTGTTAAAGGGGAGAGAAGAGAAGGACCTTTGGACGCTAAGAGGCTCAGACTGCAGCGAAGCTCCAAGGAGAGTTAGGCGAGGCTGCTGAGGGGTTCTCAAGTCAAAGTCGCCCGCTGGAAGAATCCCATCTTTGGTCAAAGTGGGCCTGCCGTTTTATCCCCACTGGGCTCAATAATAGGCTTGGAGTGGGTGCAGGAAGCAGGGCTTCAGAGGACAGGATGGGGTACCATCCGCCAGTCATGCTCCCATCACTGTGGAAGCTGCATTTCTTTCTTTTTTTTTTCTTTTTCTTTTTTTTTTTTTGTCTTTTTGCTATTTCTTGGGCCGCTCCCACGGCATATGGAGGTTCCCAGGCTAGGGGTCCAATCGGAGCTGTAGCTGCCAGCCTACGCCAGAGCCACAGCAACGCGGGATCCGAGCCGCATCTGCAACCTACACCACAGCTCACGGCAACGCCGGATCCTTCACCGACAGAGCGAGGCCAGGGATTGAACCCGCAACCTCATGGTTCCTAGTCGGATTCGTTAACCACTGTGCCACGACGGGAACTCCCGGAAGCTGCATTTCTAAGGCAGCATCACCTAGCTCCCCATTAACACGAGGCTGGGCTTCCACCCATTAAGCCTGCATACTAGGTGCCTTTAGAAGAACTCCCCACCCAGAAACAAATGAAGCGCAAGTGCAACCAGAACATCCTGACCTCAAGGGGATGCCACAAAGATGTTTTTAGTTGGGAAGACAATTTTGAAAAATTCTAAAGCAGAAGAGAAAATAGCTTTTGAAGGGATGTTTGTAGCTGTGTGTCTGACGCAATCCTGGCTGTGAAAGAAGAGCAAAGGGCAATCTAAGAAAGAAAGATTTTACACGGCTGGGTTTTGTTCTGTATTTTCTATTTTCTTATTGGTTAAATTTATGATATTGAGATATGGAAGGGGGATGAATATTTTCTTATTCATTTATGGATATGGGTGTTATCCAAATGTACAGATGAAACGAGATGGAGTTAGGGTTATAGAAGGGGGGAATGTGCTTATTTCGATATAACTCTTGGCTGTGATTTTTCCCTGTAATTGTCTGATCAATAAAACAAAATTGTGCAGCTAGGATGATGAGAAGAAATGGATTTGTCAGGCGGGTATTGGGTTTATGTAAACGATAAGTAAATATCCGCTTGAAACTCAAGAGACTTTAGTCTGGTAAACAATTACATAATGGATTCTAGGCTGCATACATTTATTTGTTTGTATGTTTTGGAACATTTATAAAGATGGCAAAATGATCTAAGCTATTATTATGATAATACTTCTGAAGAGCAGTAGAAACTAAAACATCAAACCTGGCGAAAAGATTCAAAATGCTCATAGCCTGCCATTCCTACCGAAAAGTAAGTACAATGTAGCTTCTAGAATCAGTTCTACCTTTATTTCCTGACTGCTCTTGAGGGAGGAGATGGATTGGTTTGGGACCTACAAAAGCACTCATCTCCAGCGACTCTTGGAGGCCAAGCCACCATCTAATGTGATGCATCAACCTTCTGTGTGTGGTGTGTGCGCTCACGTGTTCACGTGCACGCAACGACGGGGGAGGGATTGTCAACCAGTGCCCTTGTCAACCACTCCCTT
The DNA here is from genome assembly GCF_016906955.1 of Phacochoerus africanus. Taxonomy (NCBI): domain Eukaryota; kingdom Metazoa; phylum Chordata; class Mammalia; order Artiodactyla; family Suidae; genus Phacochoerus; species Phacochoerus africanus. The sequence continues at coordinate 4,174,040 of NC_062559.1, read as the reverse complement.
CTCCTCTCACGTGGACAGCTGACATGTTCTTTCTTTCTTTCTTTTTTTTTTTTTTTTTGGCCACCCCCCAGCATATGGAGTTCCGCGAGCCAGGGATCAGATCCAGGCTGCAGTTGCGACCCAAGCTGCAGCTGCAACAACATGGTTCTTCAACCTACGGTGCCAGGCCAGGGACTGAACTCACGTCCCAGCGCTCCCAAGACACGGGGGATCCTGCTGGGCCACAGTGGGAACTCTGACACGTTCTCAGTCTCATGGAAAATTCTGGTTGTACTGATTCGTCTAAACCAGGATGTCCAAGGGTCACTTTGAAGCCAGTTCTTCAGAAGAGCTTCATCCAACAGATAGACTTAGGTGCCCTGGCGATTATGTCCCATCTGATCACCAACCTCAGTTTTTCCATCTTCAGGTCCTTGAACCCAATTAATCGGCAGTACACAAGATGCCTAGACAATATCAATGGGATACTCTCATAAATGCATAATCACCAGGAGGTCTAATCCACGCAAGTTGCAAGAGAACAACAGCAATTGTAACCACAGAGGGAAAAATGGTCTACTCGGATCATGCAAGAATTGAATGATTTCAAAGGATGAACCCCACTTCTCATCTGCTAGCTTCACCATTTCCACTGGGTCAGCTCCCCAGCCAGTGAGGTGTGAGCCCACCCATAAAGAGCCTAGGATCTCCTGTTGCAATTAGATGCCTTTCCCCTCATATGGGTGAAGATGTGATTTTCACATAAAATAGAAAAACAGGGAAGAAATTAAATCGTACATACTCTGTAATTATGACCAATATCATTGTGAAATTGCTTATGGTTCCATTTGCCTGACTATTAATGCAATAACTGTGAAGTTTTATTGAATAGACATACCATTCTCAGTCTAGTAATGGGAAAAAATCTGCACTGATTTTAACGAGTTTAGCCAACATTATAAATTTTCTATATCAAATAGTTATTATAATACACTTATGCTGCATATTAAGCATGTTTATAGTTGCACCATACTTCCATACATTCATTCCTATAATTACTCATTAATACTAAAGTTAGCATCAATTTAATGCTAACAGTCAATTCTTAAAGAATTTACTTTTCTAGTAAAATTCCTGGTGACCAAGTGGTTAAGGATTTGGCATTTTCTCTGCTGTGGTTCAGGTTCAATCCCTGGCCTGAGAAATTCTGCATGCTGTGAGCATGGCCAGAAAAAATAATAAGTGTTTAAAGAATTCACTTTTCCATATTGTCTATATCAACTCCTGTCTATACTTCTTTGCACGTCTGCAGTTGTTACTACCTTCTGGGGAAAAAAAAAAAAAAACAAAAAAACCTGAAACCTTTGCCTTTAACTTCAAGTCCACTTTTTCAACCTTTTAAGTTTATTTTCATCCTGCTCTCCCCCTACACATGATCTTCCAAAATTCCCAGAATCCACTTGGCCCCATCCTTTCCTTCATTGATTAAATATGCTACCTCTCTCTCTCTCTCTCTCTCTCCTTCCCTCCCTCTCTCTCTCTTTTTAGCCTTGTCCAGAGCATTCAGATGTTCCCAGGCCAGGGATCGAACCCATGACACAGGAGTGATTTGAACCACAGCAGTGACAATGCCAGATCCTTAACCAATAGGCCACCAAGGAACTCCTGCTACTTCTCTCTCAGTAATCTCCTGCGTTTCATGCCATTTGCAGCAACATGGATACAACTGGAGGTTTTCATGCATAAGTCAAGTCAGTCAGAAAGCGAAAGACAAACACCGTATGATATCACGTATATGTGGGATCTAAAATATGGCATCAATGGACCTCTCTGCAGAACAGAAACAGACTCACAGACATAGAGAACAGACTTGTAGTTGCCGAGGGGTAGGGAGCGGGATGGGCAGGAGTTTGGGGTTGGTAGATGCAAACTATTGCATTTAGATGGATAAGCAATGAGGTCCTGCTGTACAGCACAGTATCCAGTCTCCCAGGATAGAACATGATGGAAGATAATGTAAGCAAGGGAACGTATGTGTATGTACAACTGGGTCACTTGGCTGTACAGCAGAAATTGGCACAACATTGTAAATCAACTATACTTTAATAAAAAAAAAAAAGTCCTTCATTTCAAAAGAATATCAGTCAACAAACACTGAGCTTATTACTATTATATTAGAAGGTGCTAATTACTGGAATAGGACTCATGCACTATTGCCTCTCTTCGTTGACTGGACTGTTGACGGTATAGGACCCAACACCAACCCCCGAGCCGGTGCATCCCAAGGGTGAAGGGGGCACCTGGAACTCGCCGTGTTGAGTGGTCCCAGGAAGGAAGGTCTGTGCTATACTAGGCATGAACAGGGCACACATTTTACTGCTCTGAGCCACTGAGACATAGGCTGCTCAGTTACAGAAATTCTCCTTTGCAAACGAATACACGCATTTGAACCAGGAGTGGGGTTTTGCAGAAAGAAGAGAGGAAGAGACAAGGTAAAAATCTAAAACATGAGACAGTAACTTCATGATGGGCTGTCTAAGGCAAAAATAGCTGCTGGAGAAGAGCTTTCCAGAATAAACATTTATTAAACTGTTGCCAGCAGTATCTTGGGAAGTCAGCCACTGGACGGAAATTGTTGGGAAGACCTGAGCCTTGCCATGTGGGGCTATGACTGGGTACATTTGTCAAGGTGCTACCAAAATGTTTAGTTCAGGAGAAAATAAGAGTAGCAGGAGTCCAGTACACTGAGACCTGGAGGCTGGACTGCTTCCCAACCCAAACAGTCAGAAATGGGCTTGAGAATGTCTTTGCATGACACCAAGAGCCAAACCCCAGCCTCCCAGCCAAGGTCAGTGGAAGGTGTGTGCCTCCCCTTAGCCTCAGGCAGCAGAGGGGAGGCTGAGAGGACAGAGGGCAATGCTGTAAAGAGATATGCAAACCTTGAAAATGAGGGCTAGGTGATCATTTCCAGTACCGTTGCTGGTTCCAGCAAATTGATCTCAAGTCTAAGTGTGACTGAACCATAGGGTCAAAGACACTGGGCAGTTAATGCTCTTGACAGTTAAGTCGTAAAACACACAGCGGCTTCCCAGATTTTTGGGAGCAGGAAGCCAGATGAGAAAGTTATTGGCATCCTACAGGGTCCCACGGGTTCAGGTGTTGCCAAGATAGATAAAGGAAAAGAAAGAACTCTCCAGAAGGTGGAAGAACCATGGAGAACTATATGATACCGTCCCAATTTCCTCGGTCCCGCCTGTCTCATCAGAACAAAGCATTGGATCAGCAGGCATTTTACAAATTTATTAAAGTGAAAGTACATTTTCAGAGAGGAAGAGGGGACTCAGGTGCTCAGGTTAAAAAGAGGGTCCCACTCAGTCTGCAATGGTCTTTGTACCCCACAATGCAATGCGACCTGAGTGGAGACCCAATGCCATCTTCTGATTGGTCTGGGCAGGATACCTTATTTGCATGGGGAGACCCAATGCCATCTTCTGATGAGTCTGGGCAGGATACCTTATTTGCATGGGGAGCAGGTTAGATGGTGGCCAGGTGAGGAATGGGCCACATGCCTTCTCCAGCAGGGAGTGAGCAGCCCAGGCTGGTCCAGGTGGGAGAAGGGGCATTACAATGAGACATGGCCAAAGGCTCTGGGGTTTCAGCTCTTTGAAGGGACTTGAAGCCTGTAACAAATGGACAGCGGTTTCCAGGAGGAAGCAGGACCAAAGTGTCCCAGGGGAGGTCCCCACTCTCAGGACAGGTGAGCGTCACAGCACTGCCCTCAGTGTGTCCAGCGCTCCCTGGACCAGCACCCGCGGATGAAAACTCTTCCTCTTCTACCACCCCCACCTTAAAACCACGAGCACTGCCTGAAGGGGGCGATACTGAACTCAAAAGAGGAAATGAGGAAGTTTCAGCGTCTCTGCGACCAGACGCTCTCGTTTCCATTCTGACGGATGACCTCGCGAGAGGCAGAGGCAGGTTGACCCAGCAGTAACACTGCGGGCTCATCTCCTAATAAGCCCAACCGATTTGGATGATGTCCAAGTCAGAGTCGTGGCAAATCCCCATCCGAGGGCACTGCTGGGTGGAGAACAATATATTCTCTTCTTCTTTGTTTTTGACCATACTCCCCGGCAAATGGAAGTTTCTCTGTGGCCAAGGACTGAATCGGAGCGCAGCGTGACCTACACCACAGCTGCAGCAACGCCGGACCTTTAACCCACTGTGCCTGGCCGGGGATCAAACCCACATCTCCACAGTGCCCTGAGTCGCTGCAGCCAGATTCTTAACCCACGGTGGTGGGAACTCTAGAATATTCTTAAATCATAAATTGTTGGCACAACCTAGTAAATCAACTTTAGTACTTTAATGTTTTAAAAAAATTTTTAAAAAGTGGTTTTGAGCAACTAAGAAGCGTCAACATAAGGGGTGTCAAGAAGGAGGAAAAAGACAGGATTTAAATGTTGGCATTTCCAGAAACAATCCTCAATTCAGTGTTAGATCCCACCCCTTTCTGGTCACGTCTCATCTCCCAGTAAGAAAGTGGATTCTTTTTTTTTTTTTTTCTGGCTTTTAGGGCCGCACCTGCAGCATATGGAAGTTCCCAGCCTAGGGTCGAATCAGAGCTGCAGCGGCAGGCCTGCACCACAGCCACAGCAACCGGGATCCATAACCCACTGAGCAAGGCCAGGGATGGCATCCGCATCCTCCTGGACCCTAGCTGAGTTCATTAACTGCTGAGCCACGAAGGGAACTCCCGAGAAACTGGATTCTGAAGTAGCCAGTTTTCCTCCTACTGGCTTGTACATGTGTGGCAGCATCCTTGGATGTTCTGTGTTGTGACTTATTCAGGACCATTTCACCATCAAGGTGCGTATGTGGGTACACGCTGGTCCCGATTTACACTTAGAGGAGGGTCCTGGGTTCGGGCTAACGAGGATTGGCCTCTCTGGAGCACGCTCTCCCGGAGGCGGAGGCTGGCTGGGGTTTCCAACAACCTCCACAGCCGGCTGTCAGGCGGGGAACCCCTGATAGGAAAGGACGGAGCTTGGTCAGTTTGAGTTATCCGTGCTCCTTCCACAATCCCTGGCTTTCCAAACTGTGTTCTCACTCAGAACAAAACAAGTCAGCTTGGAGACGCTACATCCCATCCTGAATGTCAAAAGCTGAACACTCTTTTTCTTTCTCTTTGTGTGGGTGTAACAGCCTAAATTTCTGCCAGGCAAAGGGCTTCCTCTGGCCCAACGGAAGAGGTTTATAGACAAAGAAATGCAAGAGAGAAAGCATGCAGAAGTTCCGAGAAATATTACTGCTGTTCCACAGCTGCTGGAGACACCTTTCCTGCAGTGTTTTTTTTTTTTCTGTTTAATTTAATATATATATGTATATAAATGTACTATATTATATATATATATAAAGTGAAGTTTCAGGTAGACGGCACAGTGAATCAGTCATATATATATATTCTTCTACATATATATATAGCAAACATTATATAAGAGAATATTATGATTATGGTGTTAGTATAACATTACATATATTTTTCTTTTCACATTCTTTTCTGTTGCAGTTATTAAGGATATTGGGTAGAGTTCCCTGTGCTATACAGCAGGTACTCGTTGGTCATCTATTTCAGATATAGTAGTGAGTATTGTTAATCCCAGATTCCTACTAATTTACCCTCCCCCCCTTTCCCCTTTGGTAGCCATAAATGTGTTTTCTATGTCTGTGAGTCTCTTTCTGTTTTATAAATAAGTGCATTTGTATCATTTTTACTAGTTGCCACCTATTAATGATCTCATATATTTGTCTTTCTCTGTCTGACTTTACTTAGTTGATAATCTCCAGGTCCATTCATGTTGCGGCAAACGGCATTACTTCATTCTTCTTTATGGCTGAGTAATATTCCACTCAGTATCCGTACCACATCTTCTTAATCCATCCCTCTGCTGATGGACATTTAGGTTGCTCCCATGTCTTGACTGTGTAAACAGTGCTGTCATGAACACGGGGGTGCGTGTATCTTTTTAAATTAGTGTTTTCTCTGGATATATGCCTGGGGGATTGTAGGATCACATGGCAACTCTATTTTTAGTTTTTTAAGGAACCTCCATACTGTTCTCCGTAGGGGCGCACCAATCTACATTCCCACCAACAGTGTAGGAGGACCCCCCTTTCTCCATTCCCTCCAGCATTTGTTATTTGTGGACTTTTGGAGGATGGCCATTCTTACCGGTGCCTACTAGTCACTAAGACTTAACGATGCCACCATCTTCATGTGTCTCTAACTTTTTTTCTTTTTTGTCTTTCTGTCTTTTCTAGGGCCGCACCCTTGGGCATATGGAGGTTCCCAGGCTAGGGGTCGAATCGGAGCTATAGCTGCTGGCCTACACCACAGCCGCAGCCACACCAGATCTGAGCCGTGTCTGCGACCTACCCACCGCTCACAGCACGCCAGATCTTTAACCCACTGAGCAAGGCCAGGGATCAAACCCGAAACCTCATGGTTCTTAGTTGGATTCCTTAAACCGCTGGCGCCACAACGGGAACTCCTCTAACTGTTTAGAGACCCTCCCCTCACCCTCCGGCATCCTGGCTCCTTTGCCTTCATTTCAATTCCTCACCAGGAATCCTGGCTTGAGTCTTTTGCTCCATTGCTCTCCACAATGCAGACAGATTCGATCACTTGCCTTTGAACTGAAAACACCAAAGCGCGCCTCGGGCCCAGTCCATCTTTCTGCGGATGAAATCCTGCCCACGACTCGGTCTCTCCTGGCTTTGAGTCCATCTCTGCAGGATGCCCATCCATAACCTCCCTGCAGCTGACCACATGACCCTCTGCCTTAATGGTCTCTCAGTTTACCCGATCTTGGCTGTTTGGGGGGCCTGTGTGCCCAGTGGCCCTTTTCCTTATTCTCATTTCCTCTTGTTGATTCCAGTTCCTGCTTCGGGAAGCCAGCCTGGATTCTCCTAGCATCGGGTGATCTGCCTCCTCTCCCCACCCCTAGGTGCTCACGTAGCCTTATAGTTCTCCTGACACCCTTGAGAGCACTGTCCTATGGGCCTATAGGCTTGGGGGGTAGGTAGCAATACTTAGGAAGACTGAAAAAGTCAACAAGTCACAGCAAGAAAGGAAAGAAGGACAGAGACTTCAGGTCTTTAATAATCTGGGACACATACTGGTAGCGAAAATCCCGATTATGCTAAAAATCAACATAATACTGAGCTGCAAATCCTGGTAAGTAAAACTGACAAATAAATTATGTGTAATTAGCATTAAAGAGCTCTGTCGAATTGTCATGGGAAGGTTCTTAAAAAGTATCGAAGCTCTAAATTCATTATTTTCTGGATTATCTTTAAATGAAGAGACCCTCAAAATCCAGGAATAAAGCCCTGTAATAATGGCTGCAGCAAATTGGTATTTAACTCTTCCACTGGAAGCTGCTTCCCTAACGCATGATTATCTCTTTCATTAGCATTCCAACAGTATCCCCGTTTTTATCATCCTGGTGGCTACAGTGAGCAAATGTTATTTTTCTAATCCTAAGAAATTATCTAGGATAAAGACAAATTAAAAAACTCATTTCCTTTTTTTCTTCAAATGAGCGCAGCGGGCAACAATCTCGCTTTTATGTCTGAACCACTTCTGTGCAGTGTGCCCGCATCACGGGAGAAACCGTGGGCCCTAGAGACTGCATTTTAATCACCCAAATGCATCACAAGTGGCAATAACCGTCTTGAGACAGCTCGAGGTTTCTTTCAATCCGTGCTCCGTAGGCAACTTGGACTGCTTCTGGGTGAGTGGAAATGAGCAGCGGCTCGCCTTTCCTGCCGTCACTGATACTGACCTGCCGCGCAGATAACACCTCACCCCAGGGGTAGTCGAGGGTTAGTGGTGTGAAGATCAGGGGTCACGCGCAAAGCACTGAGGGGTGAAGGGGGCTCCTGCAGGGGGACCTGAAGCAAATGCCAAGAACCAGGAGAGAAGATGCTGAGAGACGAGTCAATGAGGTGAATACAGGGTCTGGAAATGTGGTCAAGGAATTAACAGGATACAGGGATGTGAGTGTGTGCGCGTGTGCATGTGTGCGTGTGTGAAAGAGTCACCTGCCTGGCTCTAACGTGCCCTCTGCAGGCTCTGCCCAAGCTGCCCATCTCTACCACCACTGCGCAGGTGCAAGGCTTTGTCTCCTGCAGAATTTAACTTGACGCTCTAACCCCGTGCACTCAGAGGAGGGCTTCTCATCCCATTTTACAGATGAGAAAACCAAGACTCAGGAGAGATGAAAGTGACTTATTTACCTGATGAGGTTCACAATCAAGACCAGAGACCAGAGATCTGGGCATCTCGCCTGAGGCTTTACCCAGTTTCCCCTCTAACACCTGCCTGTGTACAAGGGGCATGAGGCTTAAGCACAGAAGGACCCAATGATGTGACAGCAATAGACGGGCATCTTACTTCCTCTGGGGAAGTAACACCCTCATGAGTTAGGAACTAACACATCAAGAGAGGACCACTGCGGGTAGGGTCACGCATACTTCCCATGCCACTCATGCGCCAGTCTCCCCTCTCTAGATTTGAGAATGGAGAGGACAGAAGCACAAAATGCTCTCTTATCTTCCTCTTTCCTAAACGAGTGACAGAAGTGACATGATAACTGGGTATTCGTCACCCTGTGCATGAATGTATATGCTAGGACGCTGTCATCAGATAGATGATTAGATACATGGACAGATGGAGAGGTAGATAGATAGATAGAGATTGACAGAGAGATAGACTGATAGTCAGACAGATTGACAGATAGACAGATAGACAGTCAGATAGACAGATAGTCAGACTGACAGATTGATAGACAGACAGACAGATAGATTTAGATAGACAGACAGACAGAGAATAAAGAGGAAGATTGCGTGAGGGGCTAGCTGGTTGTCCAGTGGGCTGGACCCTGACCCAGCTGTGTGCAGCTAACCCGAGGGTCACAGGCAGAGGTCTGCATCTTTGGCTATCTGGGAGGACAAGGGCCACAGGAGACAGTAGCCCCCGGGAGCCGCTGAGAGAAGTACTAAAGCTATTGGATCACACTTCTGCAGAGTATCCCTGAGCTCTTAAAGAGGCTGCATGATGCCCAGGTTTCTTTTCCCTCCAGGTATCTGCTTTCAAACAAGATTTCAGGGTGGCCGGGATGCTACTGCGGTCCCACGTGTCAGCAATCCCGATGAGTTCATTTCTATTTCACTGCAGTGATGCCTGTGGGGCTCTATCCGGCTGCAGCTGAAAGACATTTTTCTTACGGTTTATCCCTTCCGCTCATCTAATTGACATACTGCATTTTGTTCTGTATTATCTTTTGAGGCGTTATGGCAAAATGTCCACATTTCTCATTCAGCTACCCCAAGGCGTTTCTTGGAAGCAAAAGACAAAGATAATGATCCTTTTATGAATGGCGAAAAAGTTCCCCAAGTCTTTCCAAATCTGCCTTTATTTCATCACGCCTGGATCACTTGACAGACGGGCTTTCAAAGTTGATTGTGATGATAATTTACAAAACTGAGTAAGAAGCTGGGGAGATGGGAACAAACCTATTCTCACCAAGTTTGTAGCATAATGGATCTTACCTGGTAGAGGTGGTAAATACACAATTTTTCACAAAGACTGAAGCACCATATTAATCAGCAGGTATACTGGACTTTAAGAAAGAGCTATAGAATTAAATGATTTCCAAATCAATTTCAAAATTCTTTTTTTTTTTGAAGTTCAGATCTTTTGTCATAAAATCATCGCATGCCCAAGCTACAAGAATCCAAGAGATAGGATCGAATTCATTTTGGCATCTCCATCAATACAACAGTGAATCAATCAATCAGCATCTTTCCCTGTGGCCCAATGTCAAGGATGTATTACATGAATCCTGTCCTGAAACTTGGACCCAGGACTGAAGCTTAGGAAAGCAGGAGGGAAGCCTGGAACCAGAGAGCACACATTTCTTAAGGACCGTGAACATGCCCTGTGAATTCAGCAAAGGGAGAGATTGGTCTGAGCTGGAGGGCTGCATGGAAGAGGTGGATTTTGACTTTGGCTTTGAAAACTGCATAATGTTTGAAAAGGTAGAAAGAATGGGGTCTGCTTGACCGCGCCACGGAAGGAGGCGGGAGTGAGAGCAGTTAACAGCCAAGGGGAAGTATGTGACGGCCACTTATGGGACGGCACTCACTCTTGACTTCAGATATCTGGTCCACGATCATAATAAATGTTACGAAATCGCTCAAGTATTGCAAAAGGGTGGATTATGCTAAGGCAGAATCTAAGGGAAGGGAAAATGCCTCTATAAATTCCTGATCAAACATGAGGGACATTCCAGTGGCCATGAATGGCTTCCTGATTTCAAGATGCTGGTTGCATTTGTACTTGTCTTTCTCTTATTTCTTCCTTGTGTCTGGATGATTGGAAATGGTACCCCCTAGGTATGCATCCATCGACAAGTTCACACATTCATGCACATCTGTTGATGTCTGGTAATTTCTGGATACAAAACCATCCTCAGGAGCAGCTGAAATTCAATTCGAAACAGCACCTTGGAAATTCCAATAGCAGCACAGGGGTGCAGCTCAGGACACTTGCAGGCATGACAGCTCCCTCTCGGGGTCCACTGTGCACGCCCACATGATGACTGCTCTTAGGGTCATCAGACCAGAGTCAGGCTTTCAATTCTGCATCTCCCACTCTGTCCTTCTTGTCCCAGCAGGAAAGAGCAGCTGCTTCTTTCTTCTCCACCGTGGCTGTCATCTTTCTCATATTTCCTTTCCCAAGAAGACGCTGTATCCATTTGGCTTGATGTGCAGGGCTGACATCCGAGACAGGAGCTGGTGCCTTGATCCATTACCACTTGTTAGGACAGCGTGGTCCTGCTGGTGAGTGTGTCATTCATTTTCATTGTTTTGAAATTTTCTATCTATATTTTTGTATATTTTGAAGTTACAGAATTAGCATTTAAAATTGAAGCACTTAAATTGAAGCAAATAAAATAGAAGCATTTAAAACTGCTTACTCTGGGAGTCCCCCTTGCAGCTCAGCAGAAACAAATCCAGCTAGTATCCACGAGAACCCAGGTTCGATCCCTGGCCTCACTCAGCGGGTTAAGGATCCAGTGTTGCCATGAGCTGTGGTGTAGGTCGCAGATGCAGCTCAGATCCCCCGTTGCTGTGGGGAAGGCCGGCAGCTGTAGCCCTGATTCAACCCCTAGCCTGGGAACTTCCATATGCTGCAGGTACGGCCCTAAAAAGCAGTAAATAAAATTAAACTAAATTAAATTAAACAAAATAAACTGCTTAATCTTCTTAGTGAAGCAAACCATCAACATAGCATGAACATCTTTATTTTTCAAATGTTTCTCCCCCTTAGAGTCTGTATTTCTCTGAGACTAATGTCCTTTTACCAGTTGTCCATATTATTTTATTAGCTTTTCCTCAATAAAAAGAAATTCATGTTTGCCTGGTATGCCTTTTCCCATCCTTTGACTTCAGGTTTCATGCATTCTTGTGTGTGTGTGTGTGTGTGTGTGTGTGTGTGTGTTTTAACTAGATGGTTTGGGTCAATATTTTGATCCCTGAGATGTTTGAATTCATCTTTTCCAAGTTGGTTTCTCTCTTTATGTGTCTCACTTTTTTTGGCATTTCTCCATGTTCTCCTGTTTTTATAGATGAAGGTGACAGAGTTCTGTCTGTTTTGGTCTTTGTGTTTCTTTATTCCATTTTCTTCTCTCCTAGTTTGGATGTTATTCGTCCCGTGTCTTCGGGCAGCACTAAGAATTTTAACATGCATGTGGACCTTGAAAAGTTTTCAAGGGCAACCAACACATCTACAAATGGAGCCAATTATTATGCTTTATGTCTGATTGTTCATTCCTGATTTTTGTGCTATTACGTTCCCAGCTTCAAAGATTACTTTTTTCTCAAAATGCCCTCAGTGTTCTTTTTCTGTTATTTTGCTTTATTTTAAACTTTTTATTAGAGTAGACTTGATTTCCAATGTTGTGCCAATTTCCGCTGTGCAGCAGTGACCCAGTCATACCTCTACATTCATCCCCCTTCTCACATTCTCTTCCGTCAATGGTCCATCCCAGGAGACTGGATATGGGTCCCTCGGCTCTACCACCTCTGCTATACCTCTTCACCTCTCCATTCTAAATCTAATAGTTGGCATCTTTCTTTTTAGATCTGGGTATTTATAGGCCATTTTCTTTCCTAACCATTATTTTTACACATTGGTCTTTTCTGGCAGGGGGGAGGGGGGAGATGGTTTTTCTTTTTGCTGAAGTACATCTTTGAACACTGACATTCAATGGGCCGTCCCTATGTCCACACTGGCCTGCAGACTCTTAGTAAGTTCATGTCCTGACAAGGAGCTTGACCTGGATATAAATCAGGTACACCATTAAGAATTCCGTGTCCTGAGGTTCCCTTGGTGGCACAGTGGTTAACGAATCTGCCTAGGAACCATGAGGTTGCGAGTTCGATCCCTGGCCTTGCTCAGTGGGTTAAGGATCCGGCGTGGCCGTGAGCTGTGGTGTAGGTTGCAGACGAGGCTCGGATCCCACGTTGCCGTGGCTCTGGTGTAGGCCGGTGGCTACAGCTCCGATTGGACCCCTAGCCTGGGAACCTCCATATGCCGCGGGAGCGGTCCTAGAAAAGGCAAAAAGACAAAAAAAAGAATTCCGTGTCCTGCAGGCAGTGTATTTCCACTCCCCCACCCCACCCCAGCAAGATGTTCCATGAAAGATGCAGTCTGTTAAATTACCTCCTGGAGAAAATTCCTTGTCTTGTCCTGGATCAACCTGAGCTTTAGGAATTCCATTCATCAGTTTCTTTTTTTTTTCTTTCTTTTTTTTTTTTTTTGGTCTTTTTTCTATTTCTTGGGCCACTCCCGCAGCATATGGAGGTTCCCAGGCCAGGGGTCTCATCGGAGCTGTAGCCGCCAGCCTACGCCAGAGCCACAGCAACGCGGGATCCGAGCCGCGTCTGCAACCTACACCCCAGCTCACAGCAACGCCGGATCGTTAACCCACTGAGCAAGGGCAGGGACCGAACCCGCAACCTCATGGTTCCTAGTGGGATTCGTTAACCACTGCGCCATGACGGGAACTCCCATTCATCAGTTTCTATGCCTCTAAGTTTTGTGTTTGTTACTAAGTATTTTTATTGTGTCCTCATTCTGGAAAAAGGGTTTCACTGTATACAGAGTTATCTAAAGGGACCTCATTTACAAAACAGAAATAGACTCATAAGTCTCAAAATCAAACTCATGGTGACCTAAGGGGAAGCAGGGGGAGAAGGGGTGAATTAGGAGAGCAGGGTTAACACTTACACACAACTGTATACGAAAAAGACAAGCAACAAGGACGTGCTGCAGAGCACAGGGAGCCTTCCTCAATACTCTGTAACCAACTATGTGGGGAAAGAATCTGAAAAAGAATGTGTGTGCATTATATATGCGTAAGTGATTCACTTCGCTGTACACCTGAAACTGACACAACACTCTAAGTCAACTATATACTAATGAACTTTACTGGTTTGTTTCTGTCTTTTTAGGGCCACATCCACAGCATATGGAGGTTCCCAGGCTAGGGGTCAAATCAGAGCTACAGCTGCCGGTCTACACCACAGCCACAGCAACTCAAGATCCGAGCCGCATCTATAACCTACACCACAGCTCACGGCGATGCTGGATCCTTAACCCACTGAGAGAGGCCAGGGATTGAACCCACGTCCTCATGGATACTAGTCAGATTCGTTTCCGATAAGCCACGATGGGAACTCCCGCCAATAAACGTTTTTGACAAAGAGTTATCTATTGAGGAGTGTTCTCGATTTGCTGGTTACGCTGTTGAGAGACCAGCTCTCAGCCGACTTATCTTTCCTTTGTAGGTGGTCTGTCTTTTCTCACGGAAAGGCAGCCTTTAGTCTCCTTTGTGCTGTGTGATCATGACGCCAACCTAGGGGTATAATCCTTGTTTCTCCAGCCCAAGATCTTGGTTTCCTGTTTCTTCAACAATTACAGAGCATTCCATTCCCGTCCATGCTCTCCCCCAATCCTGTCTCTTTCCACCCTCCTCATTGTCTCTTTCTGATGCTTGGATGGGATCATCGTTAGGCTTTCTTAATTAATCCTCTCTGGCCCTTGCTCTGACTTACAGCTCTCTGGGGAGCTACAGGTACTTTCTGTAGATCCAGCTCCCGGGTCGATAATTCTCTGTTAACGTCACATACATGATGCTGCTGTTAAGGTCGCAGGTAAACAGACAGATGAGAGAAAGGCAGAGAGAGAGATTGACTCATTGATTGATTGAGCGAGTGATTCTGAGAGGGTGCGCGTCTCCGGGATCGGAGAACAGAGCGTGAGCACAGAGCATCTCAGCCCAATTTCCCGCCCAATCCGATGGGAGTCAGGTGATCACTGGCACACTTTTCAGACCCCCCCCCCCCGCGTACCCCTGCCCCCTGGCCACATCAAACGGCTTGTCAACTTGTCATTTCTTTAATGGCCTCATCTCACGCATCTCTCTGCTGATCTAACTGGAAAGCCTCTCCGCCTGCCCTCATTTGAGGGGGGCTTTCTAGTTTATTTTAATTCCTTCAGGTACCACACACTCCAGGAAGCCTTTGGTAAACTTGACCTTTGCCCCTTTAGCCCCCTGTATGCTCCCGCTCAAAACACACATAACACGGTTTTGCAATAAACCGATCACTCTCTGTCTATCTCACTATCCTTTTTTTTTCTCTGTATGAATGCTTTATCTTTCTTTTTTTGTTGTTATCAAGGTAGAGTCAATTTACAATGTTGTGTCAATTTCTGCTGTATAGCAAAGTGAGTCGATTGTACATATATATACTTTTAAAAAATATATTCTGCTCCATCCCAGTCAATCCCAAGAGACTGGGTATGGTCCCCTGTGCTCTACAGCAGGACCTGGTTGTTTATCCATCCAATATACAATAGTTGGCATCTGCTAAGCCCACAGCCCCAGGCCATCCTCACTATACTGCCATCTCCTTGAGGGCAGGCGACACATTCCCATCTTTGCATTCCAAATGCCTATTGAAAGCCCGACACAGAGTAATTCCCAGACTTTCTACGGCTCACCTGACAAGCATGGTGATCCAGGGCTCTGGTTCTTACTATTATTTTGAATTAGAATCGCAGAATGTTAGATGCAGTGCACCTAAGCTCCAGCATAGAGACGTGGCAGATATAGTTCACGGGGTTTGGGCTTTAAGGAGTGATTATCAGCGAGACGACTCTAAACCCCACATCTTCTGCATACCGTGGACCAGCACAAGTTGAAGTGCCCCTGATCTCATTTCTTGGAAGGAAGGAAAGGTGAGTATCTGCCAGCAAGAAAGACAAGACAAGAAAACTGCCCCTGGGTAAGTGAAACCCAGGGTTTGTAAACGTATTAGTCATTCTGCTCTCTCAGAAACGGCTCGGACTGGAGAAGGAAAATATAGACATTTCCTTCTATTTTAAATATTTTCCCTGAGGTCCATTACTGAGTTCCATGAGCTATATCTAAATTGAAAGAGCAGCAACTGCAGCTCATCTATTCAAAGGTCCTGCGATTTGCATAGTTTCGTAACCTGTTAGCATCTGCCCATTGATAATTCTGAGCTTGTGCCCTCCTGCTGATTTTTACTGCAGAGGTGGAAAAGCACTAAATGGCAATTTGTTCCTTTAATTTTCCTGTGCAAACAAAGTCAGATGCGCGGTGACTGCAAAAGATCGTTATTATTTTATCAACAACCATGATACAACACTCCATTAGGACAACGTCTTAGAGATAAATGCAAGAGGGTGAGGAATGCAGACGATGAATTCCCATGAGGCTACACAACGTGTTCTGCAAAGGCCCGACTCTAGAGCTTACCACTGCCTCACACGTCCACTGCAAATTGTGTAAATCTCTATCTCCCAACAGCTTTCAGAATGTGCACGAGGACACAATATTAAAAATCAACTATGCTTTCACTAAAAAGGGGGAAAAGAAAATAAAATAACATCCTCAGAATGTGCGCTAGCTATGGGCAAATTGCCCAATGCACATCCAGGCTAATGGTAGGCATAGAGTCCCCAGGACACCTGCATCAAGATTTCAGGGGTTACCAAGGTAATTTTTTTTAAAAAGAAAGTAAGACGTCCTTTATGACTGAGAGGTTCAAAAGTACGTCTCTTTGGGTAATGCAATGTATAGGCTTAAACCCACCCGAAGGTTCAATTGAGACAAACGTTTCAATCTCCGTCTCGGAATCTCAGAACAACTCCCTGGGGCGGAAAAGGGGGCTCCGCGAAAGAATGTGGAGGTCAAGCTGCATCTTTGGTTCCTTCACCACTAACGGAAACATAGCAGCTCCTTCCATTATGAATGAAGGCAACAACCTTACTGTATCAGCCATACCTCCGACTTCATTACCACTAGAAATCATTGATTTTTTAATAGCACATTACGGTTGATGCAAATATCTTCGAATATTATTTACTCTCAGCATGGCTTTGGAATTCTTACTCGCAACTTTTAATTTAAAATCACGTGACTATATCAACATTTCTTTCTTAAAATTTTGATAATGGCCATGTCACTACAGTAATTCATTTTCGTGAGAATCCCACGGTTTTATTTTTTTGCTGCTGCTGCTTCTTTTTTTTTTTTTTTTTTGCACTTAAGAACCTCATTCTTAGGAGGGGCTACAGACTTCACCAGACTGTCAAAGGGTCTGGATCTCAAAAAAGGGTACGCCGTCTTCATGGTCAAAGGAGAAAGGAAACGCCAGGGATTCTGTTGATCAAGTTCCCCACCTCCGCAATTTTGCTCTTGGCAAAGAAAGCAGATACTCCCTCAGGAATGCACTAATGCACAATTTAAAAATCGATTTCACGGACGATGAGCAAATCCCAAACGCAACTCCTAGGATGCCCGCCAAAGGTCCTCCAGACCCCACACTTTAGGGGTGGCCGGGGCCCAAAGCCCTGGGCAGGGAAATTCACCTTCTCCATAGCAATAAAAGAACCCCGTTTCCTAAGTAGGAAGAATTATTTGGATTGCTGTTAATTGAGGCTTGAAAACAAGCACAAAAGTTAAGGCACAATTGAAGCAGGCAATGAACCCCCACTCTTCCCAGTAGCTTCCCTTTCCTCTTTAAGAAGAGGATGAAGCTAAAGAAGCCTAGTGCGGGAATTCCCATCGTGGCGCAGCAGAAACAAATCCAACGAGGAACCATGAGGTTGTGGGTTCGATCCCTGGCCTTGCTCAGTGGGTTAAGGATCTGGCGTGGCCGTCAGCTGTGGTGGAGGTCGCAGATGTGGCTCGGATCTGGCATGGCTGTGGCTGTGGCTGTGGCTGGCAGCTGTAGCTCTGATTCGACCCCTAGCCTGGGAACCTCCATATGCCGCAGGTGCGGCTCTAAAAAAAAAGACAAAAGACAAAAAAAAAAAGAAAGAAAGAAAGAAAAGCAGCAGCAGCCTAGCGCTCTTTTCTACCTGCAACCTTAGCAAACTCTCTCAGTCCACGTGGATGAGCGTGTTACCCTCTAAATTACTAGGGATTTATTTCTCTGATCTGACCACAGTCACTTTTAAAGAGAATTTCACTGAAGTATAGTTGATTTACAATGTTGTGTTCATTTCTGCTGAACAGCAAAGGGATTCAATGATACATCTATCCATCCTTTACCTATTCTTTTCCATTATGGTTGATTCCAGGATATGGAATGTAGCTCCCTGCGCTCACCGCAGAACCCTGTCATTTAACCCATTCTGTATATAATAGTTTGCATCTGGCCATAGTCACTTTTAATCAAACCGCATGTAAAAATTACAATTTTGAGGGCTGATTTTGCGCTAGATACACACTGTTGAATGAGTGAGTGACTTTACTGAGCACATACTACATGCCGGGTACTTTCTATACCAAAGGTCAGCAGACTTTTTCCCCAAGGGGCCAGACAGGAAATAGTTTCGGTCTTGCAGGTCCCAGGACAGTCTCTGTCAGGCTAAGTGCAGCACCAAAGCAGCCACAGACAACAGGTCAGCAAATGGGGGACTGTGCCCCCCACCCCCAAAACCTGATTCACAGAAGCAGGCGTGGGGCCACAGTGAGCCCGTGGGCTGCGGTTTGCTGCCTTCTCTCCATGTGAACAAGGGACAAGGGACACGAAGTCCCCGTGGCCTGGAGCTCATGGTCCAGCAGGAGGAGGTGCGTAGGGCGCCCAGGGCACAAGTTGACTTTACAGATCTTTTAAGGGGAGAGGTGCCATCCCAAGGGGCTCACAGCGAGGGGCCGGGGTGACATGAGCCAAGCTTGCTGCATTAACCCAGGGCCGGGGGAGGCTCCTTTGGGCAGGAAAGAGCTCAGGAAAATTCAGAAGGAAACCCATAAGCAAGTCATAGGCAAGAGAATTAAATAGTCCCCCCCTGGACCAAAGGAAAACTGAGACCTGATGGTATAACTGATTTATCAAAATTTGGACCCCAGGCTCAGCCAGGCCAAGAGGTCATCCTTCCTGAGAGCTGGCAAAGGCCATGCTATGCGCTCAAAGCTCTCCAGGGAATTCCCACGTCCAGTCTTGACGGACAGTCTGCACGAGGCCATCCTGTCCTTTAGCCAACTCTGTTTCTTTGAAAGGGAACAAATTAATACACTTATTCTTTCCCATGCAAAACAGTAAGCGTCAGAAATGTCAGACTCCTCAGCCACAAAAAAAGAACAAAATCGTGGCATTTGCAGCAACACGGATGCAACTAGAGATTGTCACACTAAGGGAAGGAAGTCAGAAAGAGAAAGACAAATCCCATATGATGTCACTTCCATATGGCGTCTAAAAGATGGCACAGGAGCTCCCTTCCAGGCTTAGCGGTTAACGAACCCAACTAGGATCCATGAGGATGCAGGTTCAATCCCTGGCCTTGCTCAGTGGGTAAAGGATCTGGCCTTGCCATGAGCTGTGGGGTAGGTCCCAGATGTGGCTCAGATTCCACGTGGCTGTGGCTGTGGTATAGGCCAGCAGCTCCAGTTCCGATTGGACCCCTAGCCTGGGAACTTCCCTATGCCGCAGGTGCGGCCCTAAAATAGCAAAAATAAGTAAATAAATAATAAACGATGGCATAAATGAACCTGACTACAAAACAGACACAGACTCAAAGACACAGAGAACAGACCTGTGATTGCTGAGGGGGAGGGGGACGGGCAGGGGGAGGGAGTGGGATGGACGGGGAGTTTGGGGTTCGTAGATGCAAACTGTCCCATTCGGAATGGATAAGCCATGAGGTCCCACTGTACAGCACAGGGAACTGTATCCAGTCTCTTGGGACAGACCATGATGGAAGAGAACATAAGAAGGGGGATGTATCTATATGTATGACTGGGTCACGCTGCTGTACAGCAGACATTGACACAACACTGTAAGTCAACTCTCCTTTAG
Source organism: Phacochoerus africanus (assembly GCF_016906955.1). Taxonomy (NCBI): domain Eukaryota; kingdom Metazoa; phylum Chordata; class Mammalia; order Artiodactyla; family Suidae; genus Phacochoerus; species Phacochoerus africanus. The sequence continues at coordinate 4,154,597 of NC_062559.1, read as the reverse complement.
TAAACAAAAATGTCAGACCAAAAATAAAGAAATGAAGAAAAAGAGAAATGTCAGACATTCTATAACTTCTGGGATACGCACGGCTTGGGTCAATACATTTTGCAAATCAGATAAGATTAAACACACCAGAAATTTCTTGGGGGAAAACCTTATGATGAACAATAGGGCGGGATTGGGGGAGGCTGGGGGCGACCACGGGGAGAGAGAGACAGAGAACTAACGGGGGACAGCGTGCCAATGAACACTGCTGTCCATCCCAAGTGAGGAGGAAATAGTTCTGGTATTTCTGTTCTATCGGCCGAGGCAGAGAACACACTGGCCAGATCAGTAGTGGCAGACAGTGTATATAAGCCGATGCATACGCATGGGCCTTAGCAACCGGCCATGCCCGGCTGCACACACGGCTTATTCCACAGTCTGCTGGCCAAGGGTCTTTTTGCAGGATCTGTACAGTTCCCACCGGGGCCAACCTTCTGGACTGAGTGGAGGCAGCAGGGTGGGGTCACTTTCCTTGTATTGTTGAGTCTGTAGTGATGGCACAAATCTTGGCTGCCTTCCCCTGGAATATAATTTCTTTTCTTTCCTCTCTTGGCAGGGAAGTGAGGAGGGGTCTTCAGAAGTTTCCTTTTCTCCACTAGAATGGTTTTTACTCTACATCCTAGAAATCCATGGATGGGGTTACTCCAAAAGCAAAGGATGTGAATTCCAAGTGTGCACCTGCAGCCTGGAGAAATGACCACTCAGTAGCTCCACGGTCCCAGAGAATCACTGTGGGGTGGATGGAAACAAAGGCTCCAGAGTTTCCATAGCTCACATTGTCCCTGCTCTAAAAGGGGGGCCATGTGGAGCACTTGGACTCTGCGTATCCATGACAGCGCAACCCTATGTTCCACGGGCTCCAACATGCCTGGGTTATTCCACTGTCCCCAGCATCAAGTAACCTTCCCATCACTCCTGCATTCTGTCTCCCAGCTACCCTGGGGCTACCCCACATGGCCCTGCCTGGCATGCTACGCCTCCATCTCAAGGATCTGTGAATGTAATAAACTTTGTTTTCCTGAGTCCTCCTCTGTTTCCTGAGTCCCCTCTTGAGGCCACATCTGATGACATCTCATTAAAAAATATGAACACTTCCCCAAGTCAGCATCAGTGAAATGTGACACAATTCAGCTCCCGCCTTGTACCAAGGACGATCCATGCCCCAGCTCACAACCGGCATGACACCCTCACCTGCAGGTGGAGAGTGAAAAGCATCAATGCCCCATCACTGCCTGACTTCTGAGATCAAGGTCAGTCCACTGCTGAGCAGCAGCGGTGGAGATAGGATTAAACAGGTAAGACATGCGTGAGGAGGAAGGCACGTCGGAGAAAAACGTGGAGGGAGTGAGAGAGGGTGGGAGGCTCTCAGAATGGCCCCTCCTCTGGGGAAAGAGGGAGGAGAAAGGAAGGTGGGAGTGTCTTGGATGTGGGGACGTCTGTCGAGGACAGTGTGGTGTCCTCAATCCAAAGCCGTCCATCAGAGGATGGGCCGGTCTCAGTGTCCCTGCCATGCTCACTGGTGCCACAATGGAGGCCAGCCCAGCAGATGGGTCTTTGGTCACGGAAGGGTCCCCAGAGATCCTAGAGCTGTGCTCTCTCGGCTGCCCCATCCTCCTCATGCACTGGCACGTCCCAGAGTTGCCCTGAATCCGAGCTGTTGATCTTAACAGCAAGATAACAACAAGATCTGTTGATCTCAACTCCCTGACTTTGGCGGCATCGTGGACCTTGGCTTATCTCCCAGGAGGACCCCAGAGGCTGTTCTTTTTGGATCTGGTCCTGTTCCTGGACAGGGATCTTTGTGGTCGCTTTGTTGCGTCGTTGAATTGAGTGACAGGCGTCTGTTTCATGCTCCATCCTTACCGACTCCACTGTTTCTGGGCTTAACTGCCCCAAAAGATTATCTCTTTTTAAAAATTTTATTGAGATATAACTGATATAAAAAACTACACATATTTGTCTAAAATGTGATGCGTCTGACATGGGCTTATATCCATGTCTTCCCCATAACCGAGGTGCTAAATATATCTACCACCTGCCCCAATTTCCCTGTGTATTGTGTGCATGTGTGTTCAGCAGTGAGAGCCCTAACATGAGGTCTATCTTCGTAACATTTTACTCCTGAGGTCCAAAAGGATAGCCCTGCTTCTGAAGGCGCGCATCCCTGTACCGCATTTCCATCCGAGGTAGGACGACATGTGGTGAAATTATACTGTGATCTGGCTGATTTTTATGTATTATCTTTCTTTTTTTACTCCCCCAGGAGTAAAAAAAAAATTTTTTTTGCCCCATTCCCACTCCCATTAAAACAAAGAGGCAGAAAACTAGGTTCAATGAAACTTTGATTTTAGCATCACATGAAGAATAGCAGCTACCTGCCACCAAAACCTATTCCCCATAGTGATGAGACTGGGTCTAGGGGAAGCTGAGAGGGAAATAAAAGCAGCATCTCAGAAGAGGCAGAAGGATGGATGCAAGGTGCCAGCGGACACCTTGGGAAGAGGGACGCCCATCAGAAAACTAGGCAGGGATTTGGAAGGACCAGGTGGTGCAGGATTTGGGGTGGTGGAGCATGAAGGGAGACACTCAGTCTCCAAAGGAGGAACACACCACAACCTGTTGTCTCTTCTCTAGAATTAGGAGCAGATGAACAATGACTGGTGTTCCAGGAAGAAACCACTGACTCTTCTGCTTCAAACTCTCTTGAGTAAGTTCCTACAATATTCTTTTCCTGGTCAAATAAATTTTGGAAAAATCCATGATGATTTCAGAGAACCTGCACTAATTCTGATCAGCAACTTCAGATTTACACACACACACACACACACACACACCCTGGGTAAGGATAGAGGGAGCTGGGTCTTGGGTAAGCTATGCTATGGAGGTAAGACTGTTCCACGCTTGGGATTGGTAAATGGTGGTCATGCCAGGTGGTTCCTCTTGCGGGCATCTCTTCACTGTCCACTTTGGGGGGATGGAGCCCCCTCAGGCTCTCTATTCTGCCAGGGAGCAGGTGTGTGATGGGGGCTGAGAGTCTCTGTTCACCTGACCAGGTGGGCATCCTGAGTCCAGGTGTTCCCAGCAGCCCCCATAGAGGTCCCTACGTCTAGATTCCAGAAAGGAACATGAGTCACAGCCAGGTTCGAGGATGAGCTCAGTCTCAAGAAATGGGTTAAATCAAATATGACGGAGCAGCTGCCTGGCTTGGTAACAGGCTGGTGCATTTAGGCTGCCGCACAGCCTAGAAAAAAATGTGAAAGCAAGAAATTCCCACAAAACTCTGGGCGGATTTCCAATTGCCCTAGAAAACAACACCCTAGCAAGGCTATTTGCTTCTATTACACACACAATCTACAGGGAATTCAGGCCTGTTCTTGGGCTATGACTTTTGTAGGATTTTAATTTTCTTTTTTCTAGCTGTTCAAAATTTTCCTGAAAGATGAAGTGAACCCTGGAAACTGCAAACACCACAGAGTCTATGATGATGAGATTTCTATTTAGAGAAACTTGTGGGCAATCTGACTTAAGCTGTGGTTTAAACGGCATTTAAGGGAGTTCCCATTGTGTCTCAGTGGGTTAAGAATCCAATTAGTGTCCATGAGGATGTGGGTTCGATCCCTGGTCCCAGTCAGTGGGTTAAGGATCTATCATTGCTGAGGCTGTGGTGTAGGCCAGCAGCTGCCATTCCAAAGACCCTCTAGCTTGGGAAATTTCATATGCCACAGGTGGGGCTGTAAATAGAAAAAAAAAAAGGCATTTAAATTAACTCAGTAAAGTTGGAGGAACACTTTTAAGCTTGATGCAAAAAGACCAGAAAGAAACCTCCATCCTCTGGGAAACACTTTCATCTCACAGGAGTGCAAACATCAGGATAAGTTCTTGCTACTTGATGGTGGGGCTTATCATTCGGTATAAATGGTAGAGCAGTCGTTACTGGGGAATAGTCAAGGGGCATTGGAATTAAATTTCAAGTTTGCAAGCTCAGACTTCTATGGTTTTTACTGACTCCAAATCTGTAGACAAAGATGCCCAAGAAAACACAGAGAGAGAAACTCTGCCTGGTGATGTCCCCCGCAAGTCAGGACATGTCATGTGGTAACGTCCACCTGGCAGATGTGAGCTTCATTACACCTGGAAAGGCTCAGGTAACTGCACAGAGATTGTTCCAATTATGATTAATAGCCAGACCTAATGGGCAGTTTGCCTCCAAAAAGTACCAACATGTAAGTTAGAAAACATAGCAGATGTTAAGAAACCTTTGTACTCCCTCTTACTGCCCCCAGATGACTGATCTCCACTTCCAGATACAATCGAGGATGCTGCTTGGTACCTTCAGGTCACTTGGGGCCATGGCCTGAATCACGCCCCCCCAATCACTCATTTTTTTAAAAATTTTATTGGAGTACAGCTGACTCACCCAGTTGTGTTAGTTTCAGGCGTACGGCAAAGTAAAACAGTTATACATGTATTGATTCCCTTTCAGATTCTTTCCCCAGGATTGAGCAGGTTACTCTGGGCTCTTACAGTAAGTCCTTGTTACCCATCACTTTTATTTAGAGCGGTGTGCGTGGGTCAACCCCAGCCCCTAGTGCATTCCTGCTCCTGTCATGGTTCCCTGTAGATAACCACACATGCGGTTTCAAAATCTTTGAGTCTGCGTCTGTTTTGTAAGTTCTTCTGTATCACCCCCATTCGTTTTTGAAGCCCTAAGGCCAAGTCCAATGGTATTGGGATAGAGGGCCTTTGGGAGGTGATGAAGGCCAGATGCTAGTGAGCAAAGAGCCCTCAGGGCAGAACCAGTGCCCTTAGAAGAGGGCGCACCAGACAACTTGCTTCCTCCCCTCCCTCTCTCTCTCCCTCCTCCCTCTGTCTTTCTCCCTCCTTCCTTTCCTCCTTCCCTCCAACCCTCTCTCGCTCCCTCTCCCTCTCTCTCTGCCACATGAGGACAAAGTGAGAAGGTGGCCACCTGAAAGCCAGGAGGACAGCTCTCAAAAGGAAACTGTATGGGTTGGCACCTGGCTCTTGGCCTTCCAGACTCTAGGACTGTGAGAAACAGACTCTTCTGCTGTTGAAATCACCAGCCTGGGGCATTTTTTACACCAACTGGAGCTGACAACACACTCGGAATAAAGAGTATCCTCTCCTTGTACACCTGTAAGTGTAATAAAAGTCATTAAGTAATAAAAGAAAAAAAGAAAGAAAAAAGAAAGTCCTCTGCAAGTTAAACTAAAAAAAACCAAAACCTGTCTATAAAGGACCAAAAATGCACCATGCAACGTCACTATGGGGAGAAGAGAGACCTCGGGCTACAGCAAGACTTGAGGACAAGTGGATCAAAAGTCTGAGTGCAGGAAAAGGAGGTGGGCTGAGCTCCGGGCCCACAGAAAAATACCAGAGTCAAAGCACAAAATGTGCTTCAGGGGGCATTAGGAGGCTGGGAGGCCGGTCTTGCCTCTGAGTCCATAAAGCGCTGCCAACTCAGGAAGGTAACTTGACATTGCATTTTAGAGCTTGAAGTAGAAAATCATTTGCTCCGTCCCTGCAAACGTGCAGCACGTACACGTCTCAGAACTAGTCAGAGTCACCTGCCTGGCCTGCCTTTCCCGTGTAGAGTCAGGTGTGTGAGGCGGGGCTGCCCCCACCTCCTCACCGCATGGCCACCGTGCACAGCCACTGTCCCCTCTTCTGTGAGCACGCATGATCCAGCTGGGTGACATTCTTGAAGTGATATTTTCATCCGAAACCCGCCGAATAGAGTCAGGAAGGGCTCCCGCCCCCAGGACCCACAGAATTTTATTTTTAAGTTGGCTCTTCTAGAAATATCACCCACAATTGAGACAGCTGCAAGGCCTAACTATCATACAATATGTCATATTAATAAAAACAATAAATACACAAGCATTATTGGACCTAAACACAATTTAAAACTCATTTACTTCTAGGGCCCCATCTTGCTCCTAGTATTTTATTTTTAAAATACTATCCAGTGTCCAGAGTAGTTTTAATAGAAAGGTATTTCAACTTTACTATCACTTCTGAAGATATCAGATACTGTTTTATGCAAAGCTTTTAAATCACAATAAAATGGTTATGAAAAGGCAATAACTTAGCAGTCTTTTCCCAGCGGCTTTAAATTGCCTCATATTACTCTAAAATACTCCTTACAGGGTAAGTTCACTCTCTCTCTATTTCCTTTCCAGGGAGTTTATGGTGCATCTGTTCTCATATGTTCTCCCTGAAATAAACCCGCCTTCGGCACCTGTCCAAGCCCCAGTCATCTTCAGCCTCCAGAGCCTCCAAGCAGCGCCTTTGTGGGACCAAATTAGCCTTCAAAGCAGGGATCAACCAATAAAGCTCTTCTGAGCGCTCTTTCAATTATTTTATTCCTTAAATTTTCCCGTGAATCTGTGCTGTGTCAGAATGCAATTTTTTGAGGCTGGGGCAACACGATCCATGTTTTTTGAAGAAATTTAAGAAAATACTGATTCAGGGAGTTCCCATCGTGGCCCGGGGGTTAACGAATCCGACTGGGAACCATGAGGTTGCAGGTTTGGTCCCTGCCCTTGCTCAGTGGGTTAAGGATCCAGCGTTGCCGTGAGCTGTGGTGTAGGTCGCAGATGCGGCTCGGATTCCATGTTGCTGTGGCTCTGGCGTAGGCCGGTGGCTACAGCTCCAATTAGACCTCTAGACTGGGAACCTCCATATGCCTCGGGAGTGGCCCTAGAAAAGACAAAAAAAAAAAAAAAATCCTGATTCAAAGGAAGAATTTAGAAACGTGTGGATGCCATAATCCACAGCTCTTTTGAAGAATGCGTAGAGTTTTTTATCCTGAGCACTCATAACCACACGTAAACACACGCAAAGGGAATTAAATATTTCTGCCCAACCAAAATGCGGACTTTAAACCATTCAAAGAACTAGGGTCGATTCTCATTATTTGTCATAGTTATGTTTATAACAGTTCCTATGAGTCCTGAATCAATGAACACCGCACCGTTTTTCCTATGGAATATACGGGCTTAAGTTACTGTGAGCCTCTGGCCACCACGTTTTTCATCAACTGGTCCACACAAAAGCTCACTTCACATATTTTTGGACTCATTACCACTGAACTCAGGGCCAACAGCACCTTAACTCGGTGTGAACACAGCTCACCTGACACACGTAGGTCTTTTCTCTGGAAGGCCTGTCACTGCCTTCTTGATAAGCAACCTCCTCTCTACTCAACTGGACCCTAAATGGACCCTCACCACAAATCACCCACAAAAAGCTCAAAAATGCAGAAACCACAGACATGAGAAGGATGCTTGTTTAGAGCCCGAGAGCTGACACCAGAAGGCGGAGCATCACCTGGCTTGAACTCATCACACCTCTGGCAATTCCGTTTTTTGAGGCTCCAGGTATGCCTGCTTCGGCCAATGGCCACAAACGCACAGGGAGCCTTGACTGGGGGATAACACATAAATTTTAGCAAGTAGGCAATTGCACAAATACGGAAGCACTAAATAACGAAGATTAGCTCTCTGAGAATCTCCCAAGCGCTGTTCCTTTTTCCGTTTCCCTAAAACCATCTACATCCCTTAGCGAGGATACAAGAGAAAGATGTGGACTTCCAGGAGTTCCTGTGGTGGCTCCGTGGTTAACGAATCCGACTAGGAACCATGAGGTTGCGGGTTCGATCCCTGGCCTTGCTCAGTGGGTTAAGGATCTGGCGTTGCCGTGAGCTGTGGTGTAGGTCGCAGACGCGGCTCGGATCCCGCATGGCTGTGGCTGTGGTATAGGCTGGCGGCTACAGCTCCGCTTAGACCCCCTAGCCTGGGAACCTCCATATGCCACGGGTGTGACCATAAAAAGACAAATAAACATATATTCATCTTAGTAACATTGAGTAACACAGTAACTCACCTGCGTGGGAGGAAAGCAATCCTCTAAGTGAGTGCTGATGACAAGGTAGAGCTGGATTCAAAATGATTCTAAATCTAATTTAACCCATATTTAAGAAGATGCACATTATATTACAAATTCATTCCCTAGATCAATTATTTCTTTTTATTATAAAAATTTATCTAATACAAACCAAGATGGATATTTACATTTTTTTCAGGCTTTTAAACATCTACTATAACATGTAACCTCTAATGACATAGAGAAAATCTATAACAATCAGATTTGAGAAGAGTTGATTATCGCTATAATTCAATGAAACAGGTAAAAAGCATTGTTATTAAATTTAAAAATTCTTACTCTTTAAAAATTTGATTCTTCAAGAAAAGTATTTCATGTCCTCATTTGTTCTTAAAATAGAAGAATAAAAAAGGCAGGTAACTTTAGGTTTAAAAGGCATCATAAGAGTTAAGAAACATTTATCTAAAAAGAACAAGTTTGGAGTTCCCACTGTGGCACAATGGGATCGGCAGTGTCTCTGCTGCGCCAGGATGCAGGTTCAATTCCTGACCCAGCACAGTGGATTGAAGGATCGGGTGTTGCCACAGGTGCAGCATAGGTGACAGAGGCGGCTCGGAAGTGATCCCTACTCGGGAGACTCTCATACTAAGTGAAGTAAGTCAGAAAGTGAAAGGCAAATACCATATGGTATCACATATCTTGAATATAATATACAGCACAAATAAACATTTCCACAGCAAAGAAACTCATGGATTTGGAGAATAGACTTGTGGTTGCAAAGGGGGAGGGGGAAGGAATGGGATGGATGGGAAGCTTGGGGTTAATAGATGAAAACTATCGCATTTGGAGTGGATAAACAATGAGATCCTGCTGTATAGCACTGGGAACTATATCTAGTCACTGTAACGGAACATGATGGAGGATAATGTGAGAAAAAGAATGCAAATGTGTGTACACGACTAGGTCACTTTATGTATAGAAGAAAATTGACAAAATGCTGTAAATCAACTATAATCGAAAAAATAAAAATCATTAAAAAAAAAAAAAAAAGAAGTGATCCCTGGCCCAGGAACTGCCACATGCTGTGAAGCGGCCAAAAAAGAAAAAAACAAAACAAAAAACAGAAATAGCAACTTGGCCGAAGTGCCATTTAACAAAAGCAGCAGGATAGAAAGGGAAAGCACACTTATGCGTATTGTGAGTAAAGTAATGAGAATTCACGTTGGGGAGGGAGTGAAGGACAGGAGCGGACCTTTGGGATAGAAATCAGGGTATTTCGGTTCTTGAACAATGACCAGGTCTTGGTGGAAAAGACGTGTGCTTTGCTGCTCATTCAGCCAATTGTATTGAGCAGCTGCCATATGCCAGGGATGGTATGAAGAAGGGGACCTCACCAGGGCTTACTTTCCAGCTGCTGCCCCCAGATTTATATTTTACAGGTCTCTGAATAATGCTGAGCTCACTCCTTAGGGAATGCTGTCCAGTCTCAGAGCTTCAAGCAGCATCCTCACAGCATCTGCTTCAGTTTGTCATCTCTGTTCCCAACCCTGCCCCTAACCCTAACCTTATCCCTAACCCTGCATTTGCCTATCCTGCGCTTGGATATTTAACAGGCACCTCAAACTTCATCAGGAGTTTGGATCTTCCATCTCCAATCTGCTCCTTCCGCAAAAACCTGGCCATCAGCCTGGATTCCTCTCCCCACCCTCACCTCCAGGATTTCTAGCAGAAAATCCTTCAGCTCCATGTCTAAGATGCCCTCAGAGTCTGTTGATTTCCCCCCACCCCCATCATTGTGGCCACCCCACCCCACCCCTGCCCCTGCCAGACTGCCTACAACAGCCTAATAGGAGGTAAGACAACTGCTCTTAAACCCCTGCGCCTAAACTCAACACAGCAGCCAGTGACTTTTAAAAATTTAAGTAAGATCGAGTCCCTCCCAGCTCAGGAACTCCAGTAACACGGCATCCTCTTCAGAGGAAAACCCAGTAACTTCACAGAGGCCTCACTACGACATTCAGATGGATAAGCACGGAGGCCCCACTGTCCAGCACGGGGACCTAGATCCAGGCTCTTGGGATGGAACATGATGGAAGATACTCTGAGGAAAGGAATACAGAGATGTAGGACTGGGTCACTATGCTGTACAGCAGAAATCGGGACAGCAATGTAAATCAACTGTATGTTAATTTAAAAAAAAAAAGAAATGTTTTTAAAAATTCCTTCTCATAAATTTTAAGAAAATCTTTATGGAGGCCTCAAGGGGCATACACAACCCAGCCAGTCACCTCTCTACCCCACTGCTCTTCCACTCACCCTGGGCCAGCGCCACCAGCCCCCTGCCCTCGCAGACATGCCAGGCACATGGCCGCCTCCAGGCCTTTGCACCTGCGGCTGCAGCTTTGCATGGCGCTCTGCCCACTGGTGGCCGTGGGGCGCATCTCTCTCATCCTTCAGGTCTTTGCTCAGCTAGCATCTTCTCGGTAAGACTTCCCCGACCCAACCCTTTTCCCTCCTAGACCTCTTCCCCACATTGTCTGTTCACTGTATTTATCACGATGTCTGTTCACTGTATTTATCATGATCGGACATACAAAATGTTGCACTCATTTTGTATCCTATTCCTCCTTGCTAACATACAAACTACATGAGAACAGAGGATTTTTTGTCTGTTTTTTCACTGCTGTAGCTCCAATGCCTGATACCTCATAAACTCTCAGTAATCATTTACCGAATTAGCAGGTGATAATAAACACATTGGAAAAACAATTCGTGTTAATTATATGTCACATCTTACATGTCCTCTGTGTGTGTGTGGACCGAAAGAAATAAAAAGAGAGGAGTTCCCATCGTGGTGCAGTGGTTCACGAATCCGACGAGGAACCATGAGGTGGCGGGTTCGGTCCCTGGCCTTGCTCAGTGGGTTAAGGATCCGGTGTTGCCAGGAGCTGTGGTGTAGGTTGCAGATGCAGCTAGAATCCCGCATGGCTGTGGCTCTGGTGTAGGCCGGTGGCTACAGCTCCGATTAGACCCCTGGCCTGGGAACCTCCATGTGCCACAGGGGCAGCCCTAGAAAAGGCAAAAAGACAAAAAGACCAAAAAAAAAAAGAAATAAAAAGAGGGGGCCTCAGACTTCATGTGATTTCAGCCACTAAACAGTCAATGTGCCATAGTGAATACTTGCTTTGTATAAGAAAATTGCAGCTTCCCTTTTTCCCCCTTTTTCTCTTTTTTTGGCCCTACCTGGGGCATGCAGAGGTTCCCAGGCCAGGGATCGAACCCACGTCACAGCAGCAACCAAAGCCACAGCAGTGACAACACTGGATCCTTAACCACTAGGCCACCAGGGAACTCCTGGCTGCTTGGACGATAGAAACAATTAATACAGACAGGAAAGAAAATCGAACAGATCCGTACTATCAGGTCAGGTGAAGCTGCTCCCAGAGGCCAGGATGGGTGAGGCCTAGTGTCCCCTCCATGGCTTCACTGAGACAGGAGAGGCCTAGTGTTCCTCCCCCACTCCCCCATGGCTTCACAGAATTCAGAATTCACTTTTTCTGGCAGCAAACACAATGTTCAGAAATGGGTGTGAGACATGCCAGGTGGGGACCCCGCAAGGCAAGGTGCAGAGTTGTACCCACAGGCCACACGTTCTCCAGATGTGGAGTCAATCCACTTGCCAGGAACGGAGCGTGATTTGGGAAAAGAGAAGACAAGCAGTTCGGTTCTTTGGGTCACGTTGTGTGAGACTTTGAAAAGCCAAACGAAGTTATTAGAAAACTACTGGCCAGTTAATATCACCTGAATTCTTTCGTCAGGAAAACCTCTTGTGACACAAAACATGATGTGAGCCGAAATCTACAAGACAGTGACACGATCCGTCTCCTGGGGGTCAGGAAGCCGGGTGCATGGACAGCTCGCATTCTCTCCCTTGGCTCCCTTACCCACCTGCCATGGTTTTGAGGGCCTCGCAGAAGCCAGGGGCTGTCCAGACCCTTCTAAACCACTGCTATCGAAAGCTCGGTCTCCCCCTGTGTGTACCTTACATGTAGCAGCTGTCAACAGGAAATCTAGTTAGCATCACTGAGCACCAGCTGGCTCTGCCTCAATGCTCCTGTGCCACTAACCAAGAAACCACCCCTCTGCATGACCATGGGCCTGGCTTGGCCATCTTCAGCATCCTTCATCCCTCTCTCCGCAAACATGCCCTGACCGCTGGGTGCCAGGCACCGAGGCAGGCAGCAGGTGCCAAACTGAACCTAGGAAAGCGGACTGTGGGAACAAGTCCACGTGCTGGTGCTTAAGGGGTGGGATGAACCAGATTTATAAGGTTGGTCCGAGAAGCAGCTCAGAGGAAGCAGGGCTCAACTGGACACGTTCAGGTGAGGAAGGGGCCAGCTGTGGGGAGAGGGACCCCTGGGCTCAAGAAACTCTGGTTTCTTGGTGATTTTTCTGCTGAAAAAAAAGGCCCCCCGAGCAGAGTGCAGGCGCGCTCTCTTGTGTTCCTAACAGGCTCTGCTGGGCTCCACGGAGAAACCACGCGTGTGAAATGAGCTTCCTTCAGGCACCGGTTATACTGCTGTTGGCCTTGAGGTCAACGTCACGATCAACCATAAGTGCTCGATAGGGTGTCTTTAAACAGAAACATGCACGGAAGCAGGTTTTACTGATGGGCTGATGAAAATGTGGTGACCAGAGGCTCACAGGAAACCAACCCCGTGTTTCTTCAGGCGTCACGGTTCAATGTTTGCTAATTCAGGGTTCGCGAGGCTTTAGAGACCAGAGCAACAACGTGAGTGATAAGACCTGACCCCGGAAGATGCTGTCTCGTTGCATGTAATTGGGAGGAGTGGGTCCCTGCTGGTGACAGGTAGAGCCAGGAGAGCAGGAAGAGGGCACCTATTTAAGTGCCATGAGCTGTACATTTTGGTACCACTTTGCATGCTCTCTGAAGACCGGAAGTAATCCCTAGATTTGTAGAGAAGGCCAAGCTAGATTCAAACTCTTTTCAGGGAGTGAAGGGCAGAGGCAGTTCTTTGCTAGTTCATTCTGAGGCTGGAATATGATTATCTCCAGCAACCAAGGTGATTAAAAGAAGCAAAAATGAATTACATCCCAAGACTTAGGAACACCCCTCCACGGGACGGAGGTGAAGGAATTTGAGTAATACCGTTTTTGACATAATACTCCCTGAGCTTACATTCTTCTGTGCAGTTGCGTCAAAATACGGTTTCTCCATAAACACTACCCACTATACCTGAAGGCAAAGGATTACCTCGCTCATTCAACTGTGTTGAAATAAATCAAAACTCTGTATCATGGTCTCAGTGAGCGTGTGATTTAATCACGGTTTCTGTTATAACTCTTTACTTAATGATAAATTATTTCAAACAAATGGAAGCGTTCTGCTGATAACAGGCATCCCCACTGGATATTTATCCGATGTTAATATTCGGTCATATTTGCTTCAGTTCCTTTAAGGAGATAATATGGTACAGACAAACCTGAATCCCAGCCTCTCCACTGGGAGAATCCCAGCCTCCTCTCCCAGGTGGGTATTCTCAGGAGGGTGTGTTCTCCCAGCCCTCTTGTTTTACACCTTGACGGTTCCTCCACAGAATCAAAAAGAACATCCACAACCAAAAAACAGACAACCTAAGTGAAACATGGGCACAGACCTAAACAGGTGTTTCTCCAAAGATGACGTACAGATGGCCAGTAGGCCTATGAAAAGATGCTCAAATCACTAATTATTAGAGAAATGCCAATATAAACTACAATCAAGTGCCACCTTGCACCAGTCAGAATGGCCATCATCAATAAGTCTACAAATAACAAATGCTGAAAAAGGTGTGGAGAAAAGGGAACCCTCCTACACTGTTGGTGGGAATATACGTTGGTACAACCACTATGGAGAACAGTATGGCAGTTCCTCAGAAAACTACGTACAGAACTACAATATGATCCGGCAGTCCCACTCTTGGGCATTTATCTGGACAGTTTGAAAAGATGCATGCACTCCTGTGTTCGTAGCAACGCTATTCAAAACAGCCAAGACATGGAAACACACACCCACACACAGGAATACTATTTAGTCCTGAAAAAGAATGAAATAATGCCACTTGCAGCAATACGGATGCACCTAGAGAGTCTCATCCTAAAGCGAAGTCAGTCCGAAAGAGAAAGACAAATACCATATGATCTCACTTATATGTGGAATCTGAAATAGGGCACAAGTGAAACCCTCTACAGAACAGAGACTCACAGACACAGAGAACAGACTTGTGGTTGCCAAGGGGGGGGAGGGAGGGGGAGTTTGGGGTTAATAGATGCAAACTATTCCATTTGGAATGGATGTCAGTGAGGCCCTACTGGGAAGCACAGGGAACTCTGTCCAGTCTCCTGGGATAGACCGTGATGGAAAAGAGACATGAGAAAGGAATCTACATCTATGCATGACCAGGGCACTTTGCATTAGAAATTGGCACAACAGTGTAGATCAACTAACTTAAATCAATCGATAAATAAAAGAAGGCAAAAGTTTTTCTGGGAAAAAGGAGCTTTTTGAGGTCACCTAAATGATCATTCTCTTTGTTTTCTTTAAGATTAGCTGGGTGGCAATAATTAGGAAAAAAAAAAAAAAAGCCTTGCTCTTTGAGAACTTAATGATGACCCTATTAGGCTGTTAACAAAGCCAGCACGAAAAAGCGAAGCCACCACATCACCCAAGTAATGTCCTTTAACCCCTTATAGTCTCTAGAAGCACTGTGTTCGTTTCCATCCCAAGTAAACAGAGAATAACTCAAAAGTGATCATTGGTATTCTACTCCATCAGTTGCCTTTCAAAAGGACGTATTTTGTTTTGAAAAATGAAGTTCCTTCAAAAATACTGTATCTGATGAATGCTCTATTTTATTATTTTTTTGGCCATGCCCACGGCATGCGGACGTTCACTGGACACGGATCAAACCCGAGCCACAGCAGCAACCTGAGCTGCTTTGCAGGGATCATGCTGGATCCTTAACCCTCTGTGCCACCAGGGAACTCCACCAACTTTCTTTTGATATATTATCACGGACCGTGTAACTGGAGATGCTGACCCATCCTACAAGTCTACATGAAGGCTGCAAGTCCCTCCTGCAGCACAAAGGGAGCCTGGATAGCCCAGACGACAGGCATCCCCAAGTCCTCGTCCTATTAATGATGCTTCATCTCCCTGCCGGGGTCTGCAGATCCCCAGTGGCTCCCAGAGGCTGTGATTGGGACCCCGGCTCTCCTGGGTCCTCCACAGACACGAGCACCCTTTAACAGAGCACTGCAGAATCGAGTTGGGGGTCAGTCTTAGAGAACCCAAGGCACCAATGCACAGCTACCATCTCCCGAGCACATGCTGTTGAACTTGAAGAACATCAGGAGATGCTATTGAGGTGGAAACCACAAATACAAATGGAGAGTGAGACTGGGTCCATGGAATCCAGATAGCACACTCCGCCCTCCTGCTAAGAACGAGTAGCTATCAAGCCAATTCCTGCCTCTTCAAACCGTGAGATGAAGTCCAAGCTCTGCAGTCAAGCATTCAAAGATCCAACCTGCTTTTTCTCTGCAGAACCAAGTTGCTGGCTCTAGACAGACCTGCCTGGTTCCCCGAGATGGGCTGTGACAATTCCTTCCTCCCGCCTTTTCTTATGTGATGCCCGAGGCTTGGAATAACCTGGCCCATCTTCCTTAGCTTTCAAAATCCTGCTGAGTCCTCGAGGCAAAGGCCACGTGCTCCTCCTACACTTGGCCATGACCTTCCCTGTGCCCCCAGCACATCCACCTCTGCGTCTCCTGCACCACAGCTCCGAAGGGAGACTGTTAGGGCTGGTATGTCACTGAAGAGTGGCGTGAGGTGCCAGGATTCCTTTTTTGGGGAGTCTTTGCTCCTCCTTACCACTGTCTGTTTGTTTTCTGAGTGCACACAAAACAGAGCTCTGACTCTCCTGCAGGTGGTGAGAACCCCAGGGCTCATTCTGGCCCGTGGACTCTGAGCAGAGATGAAAATTGCCTTGTTGGAGTTCCCGTCGTGGCACAGTGGTTGACGAATCCGACTAGGAACCATGACTTTGCAGGTTCGATCCCTGGCCTTGCTCAATGGGTTAAGGATCCGGTGTTGCTGTGAGCTGTGGTGTAGTTCGCAGACATGGCTCGGATCCCACATTGCTGTGGCTGTGGTGTAGGCTGGCGGCTACGGCTCCGATTAGACCCCTAGCCTGAGAACCTCCATATGCCATGGGAGTGGCTCTAGAAAAGACAAAAAAAAAAAAAAAAAGGAAAGAAAATTGCCTTGTTGCTGAAACTCAGGCTCTGTCCACTGGTGCCAAATAGAAACACAGAGACAGGAGCTCCTGCTGTGGTGCAATGGGATTGGCCGGGTCTTGGGAGCCGCTGCGATGTGGGTTCAATCCCCAGCCCAGCACAGTGGGTTAGGGATCTGGCGTTGCCACAGATGCGGCCTAGGTCCTGACTGAGGCTCCAATCTGATCCCTGCCCAGGAGATCCACGTACTGTGAGGCGGCCAAAAAGGACCAAAAAAGCAAGAAAAGAAACGCAGAGACAGAGTTTGGGGCAAAGGAGAAAAGAGTATATAGCTTTATCGCTTTGCCAAGCACAGGAAGTCACAGCAGGCTAATGCCCTAAAGACTGTGCCCTTCCTCGGGAGAGAACAGGAAGTGGTTTCCTAGTTTGGGAATAGAAAGTAGGGCCGCAGAGAAGGATCAGGGTAGTTGCAAGCTTTTATTCATCTTCCAAGTTGGTGTTTAGTGGCTCCAGGACTGGTTCTGGCTGTCCTTCTCTCTGTTTTGGCTTTTTTTTCTTTCTTTTTTTTTTAGAGCCACACCTGTGGCCTATGGAAGTTCCCGGGCTAGGAGTCGAATCAGAGCTACAGCTGCTGGCCTACGCCACAGCCACAGCCATAGCCATGCCAGATCCGAGCCATGTCTGCAACCTACGCAGCTCATAGCTACACCGGATCCTTAACCCACTGAGCAAGGCCAGCGATCAAACCCACATTTTCATGGATACTAGTCAGGTTCACTACCCCTGAGCCACAACGGGAACTCCTCTTCTCTGGTGTTCATTTGTCGGGGGTTTAGTTCTGCAGAAGAGCTCAAACATATTGTCACGTGTATCCCTTGAGGAGGAACCTGGCCCCTGGCCCCAGGCTGCACCACGGTTTCTAGCCTGTTCCTGCCTGCTGTCCGCATCCCCTCCCTTCCCTGATTAGCAACTGTTGGAACCTGACCCTTTGAAACCCAGGGAAGGTCCTGGAGGCTGAAGCTTATTCCTAAAGAAATGAGGGACACAGAAAGGCTTGTGTGCCCAGGAGCCCCACAGGGCCCTGCTGGGTGTCACCCTCTCCAAGGAAGCATGAACGCCGTGCTGCAATGGGGTCCCAGCTGCTACAGGACATGCAAGCTGCATGTTGAGAGGCCAGAGCAGCGCAGGGAAAACCGCTGACTCTCTGACTCACCCTGTGGCCTGCAGGAGACTTAGAGGGCATTAAAAGAAAAGCCTTTGTGTGCTAAACTTACTTTGGGGGCCATAATCTGTAACCACAGCAAAGCTTCAGGTTCTGAGCCTGCATCGGCGGTTAACTAGGTAACAAGGACCAAAGATCTCCACCACCTCTGATGGAGAAGGGATTTGTTTGACAAGCCCCAGAGGGGCCAAGGGTGGGCTCACGCATCCCTGAGGCTTACACACCTTTTCCTAGTTTACTATTCTAAACCACAGAGCTCCCTGCCCCCAACTGCAAACAATGTGCAATAAACAAGCTTGTAAATTTCCAAAAAAGCATCTTGACTAACAGGACAGCAGGTGGGGGCGGGGGTGCTGGGGGGCTGTGATGAAAACGTTCCCCAGCATCAGTGGGGTATCAATGTCTGCACCACCTCATGAAGGCCCTTGATGCCCCTGAATTGCCATTTTTAAGTGGTGAAGGTGGTAAAGGTTCGCTTCAGTCTTTTACCATGAAAAGAAAGGTAATTGACATGCTCAACTGCAGGGGAAACATTTGTTTCTCTTAAGGAGCTCAATTTCACTTGCACTATTGATTTGCACTGAGACCACAAAGGTGGATCAGCCCAGATTTTTGCCAGAGTAGTAACCTTCCATCTCCGGAAGCTTTAGGCTATAATCCAAAACTCATTAACCAGACTAGGAACCACGCCAGGTCCAATAGCAAAAGAAATGGCCTTAGTAACTTTTTTCCTGATGGAATAATTCATTTATTTTCCTAAAAATATATGTATAACACAGAGAGCAATGTGTTTACGTCTCTGCGCTGAAATTTTCATGTTCTTCCAGTGGGTGCCGTGACAATGACTGTAAGAGATGCAGACTCTTTAAAGTCCTATTTGAGCTGTGCATATATCTATATTTCTTTTCAGAGACACATACACACTGTCTCTATTGTAATTCGACATAAATTCCTGGGGAATTAATGTCCTGGGTTAATAGAACTTCCTGCTCTAAGTGTGCGGTCCCATGGAGGAAGTGAGCATGTGTCTAAGTTTTTTTTAGTTGTTATTGTTGTTTGGGGGGCTTTTTGCTTTTTAGGGCTGCACCTGTCGCATACGGTCGTTCCGAGGCTAGGGGTTGATTCGGAGCTACAGCTGCCAGCCTACACCACAGGCACAGCAACACCAGATCCTTAACCCACCGAGCAGGGCCAGGGATCGAACCCACATCCTCATGGATACCAGTTAGGTTCATTACCGCTGAGCCACAGCTGGAACTCCCAGCATGTGTCTAAGTTTTAAAGAAGAAGGCACAGAGAGTGAGGCCGGAACAGATGAAGGAAGCTGTTTACGTGTGGGAAGCAACATCCTGAGATGCAGAATCAGGAGAGGGAAGGTTGGTGGAGCAATCAGAGACTACAGGAGCTGGCAGATCTAAGGGGCAAGAAGGAAGCTGATGGCAAGCCGGCAAAGGACGCAACGTGGCGATACCTGATGTCACTTTGCTGAATTCAGCTGGCATGGTTATAACATCTAATTAAAGGAATAAGACCTGGAGAATGGACTTTGTTGTATGAACATTTGATAAAATTTTACAGATAATGAGTGGGTACACTGAACTATAAGCAATTAATAAGGTACCCTTCAATTTTCAGGACTGTCACATAATCAGACCAACACACCGAACTGTGATTTGGGATTTTACTTGTCAAGGAAAAAGCCAGTAGAAAGGGATTCACTTCATCCCAATTGCATGGTTTATTTGCAGCATGGCAACGGAAGAGATAGCTATTTTCCAAATTTGCCTAATACGATGTCACATCTGCAAATGTCAAAACCACTCAGGAGTTCCCGCTGTGGTACAGGAGGATAAGAACCCAGAACCCGACTGCAGCGGCAGTGGTTCCATCCCCAGCCCAGCACAGTGGGTTAAAGGAGCTGGCATTGTCACCGCTGTGGCATAGGTTGACGCTGCAGCTTGGATTCAATCCCTGGCCTGGAAACTTCCATATGCTGTGGGTGTGGCCATAAAAAGAAAAATGGAAGCCATTCGCCTAAGTTTTCTGGGCAGTAGATGAACTGATGGCAGGTGCTGGCTGAGAAAATAGCACCAAGTCCTTCAACGATGCTATTCGTACCAGCTTCTCCATCCACCCCAGGGACAGCCGTACACAGGCGAGTTAAGGACTTTTCCTCCCCGGCCTCCAGCCTCTGCATTCACAGCACAGGACATCTCCAAACCCTTAGCTGTGTGTCCTGGGACTGACAGCTTTGGCTTTGCCGGTCTCTGTACCCGTTTATGAGAACTGCTGATTCAGCTGATTTTGTATCAATCACGTGATCTTATACGATTCTAGAACTAAACTCAGGCTGTGGCCCTTAGGTCGTACTTCCTAATGTGGCTTCATTTGGGGTGCCCTAGAAACAGACCAAATCAAGGCTTACTGGGCACACGTCGTTGGGTTGGAAGATGATTCCAGAAATACCAGCGGCAGAGTGGGGGATTGAAGGGTATTGGCCCCACTCCTTAAGAACCAGACTCCACCTGGGTTTAAACAGGGAAAACACTTGCGGAAGCCACCAGCCCACAGTGCCGGCCTGATCGCAGGGCAGGACTGAGCGAGAGAAGCTTGGGGCCTCTTAGGGTGTATGGATCTTCTCTGGGGGGTCTCTGAAGGAAAGGTGGCCATCAGCGAGGTGCCCCATCTCTCGAGAGATGTTTCTGTCCTGGCCACGCACTGTGACTGGCCCGGAGGAAGGAGGCTTCGTGTTGCACCAAAGCCACGACGGATCCCGGAGCCTAAGGGCTGGGCCTCTGTCAGCTGAGGACTTTCCCTGTAGTTGGAGGTCGGCCAGGGCCCACTGTGGGGTCCAGAAGGGACCCAATGGAGGTGCACAGTGAATCAGCTCTCCACGGGGGCGCTGGGCACCCCGAGAGGCAGGTAGCGCACCTCTCGCTAGGTTGAGGGCTGGGTTTTCCTCTTTCAAGCCCCACTGTTCAGTGAGCTGGGATTGCCAGCACAGGCACCCTAAACCCCGGGCACGACCAGCCTGTCACACCAGTCAGAGGGCAGACAAAGCCCTCAGACAAAGGACGCAGGCACCTGAGGTTGGAAGTCAGGCTGGTAGGGACAGAAATGGCCAAGCAGATATGCGCAGGGTACCCACAGCATCTGTGCCTCTGCTGGAGAGATGGGGCAGGGGGGACCCACCAGCCCCACTCTGGGTCCCTCCCTCCACCTCAAGGCCATTTACAACGGCCCTCAAAGTAGAGCAGAGTCAGGACGTGCTACGTGTGGAAGCTTTGATTCGAATCACCGTGGACCTCACCTCCCTGACTTTGCAAGACGACACAATCTTGGGACAGGCTCCTTCCTTTGCAGCCCAGGAGCTGTATTAGTCCTACCTTTGCCACAAGCTTTTAATAGCCCCCTTTCCTTTCTTGGCGGAGTAACTTGCAAAGCCTCTTTAAAGGTTAAATAATCAGGTGTCAGTTGGAAAGACCCCAAAAGATGGGATGTAAAGGCAACAAGGCACAAGACAGTTGAGTTTCCAATAAGAGCAGGGCCAGCATCACAGTCAGGGAGCCAAGGGACACCCTGGAGGAACGGGTCATGGGTGTGATGACGCGAGTGTCTCACCGAAGAACAGACTCTGGAGAACAGGGGGTTTAGAACAGATTTCTTTCTTTCTTTTTTTTTTTTTTGTCTTTTTGCTATTTCTTGGGCTGTTCCCACGGCATATGGAGGTTCCCAGGCTAGGGGTTGAATTGGAGCTGCAGCCACCGGCCTACGCCAGAGCCACAGCAACGCGGGATCCGAGCCGCGTCTGCAACCTACACCACAGCTCACGGCCATGCCGGATCGTTAACCCACTGAGCAAGGGCAGGGACCGAACACGCAACCTCATGGTTCCTAGTCGGATTCGTTAACCACTGCGCCACGACGGGAACTCCTAGCATGGATTTCTAAGCGGTGGTCACTGCTTGCAAAAAACAAGCCTGGACGACCTCACAGCCTAGGGTGGGTTATTGAATCAACTGTTTTTTAACAGTGGCTGAAAGTGCCAAAGCAATGAGAATGATGAGTTACTTACACACTCTGTGCCTAGAACTGCTAGACATTTCCTCATGACATTATAGAATTTTGGAACCTTCCAGAATTGCCCAGGATGCCAGAGTGACAAATGTTCTTGGTATGAGTGTTCTGCTGAAACATCAGTCCGTGGGGTGCCCACTGAACATGGAGGAGGGGTTCCAAAAATATGAATGAACGTGGATGCTAAATGAATCATGAAAGGGGTACGTGTCATCATAGGAAAACTTTCCCTATGCTGGATGGATTTCTCTCAATCCTGCTTCTAGACCAATGAGAAAGAAGGTCTTATGATACATTCAGTTCACTCGTCTCTCAGATCCAGAGCGAAAGATGGCACAGCCCGCGTGTAGTCACACATTCAAGACGTGCCTGGTTTTTACTCCTGCCTCCCCCTGCTGTAAAGGCTGAATGCCAGTTTGCATTTCCGGTGTGTAACCTGAAACTATCCCACCTTTCTGAAAGAGACTCTTCGAGGTAGAAATTGTAATCAATAAGAATACAATGCACAAAATACAACATCAGGGGAGTTCCCGTTGTGGCTCAGCAGGTTAAGAACCTGAGTAGTATCCATGAGGATGTGGGCTCGATCCCTGGCCCTCACTCAGTGGGTTAAGGATCTGGCATGGCCACAAGCTATGGTGTAGGTTGCAGAAGTGGTTCAGATCTGGTGTTGCCGTGGCTGTGGTGTAGGCCGGCAGCTGCAGATCCAATTTAACTCAGCCAGGGAACGTCCACATGTCACAGGTGCAACTGTAAAAAGTTTAAAAAAAAGTCAGTTGTTGTGCAGTCTGCCTAGGCCATGTGAAGAGTACTGAAAAGGAGACGTCAGTAAACTTGAAATCTTACCATCAGGTTTCAAAACTACATGAAAATTTGATTTAATTTTTTTTTTTTTGGTCTTTTTGCTTTTTCTAGGGCCACTCCCGCAGCATACGGAGGTTCCCAGGCTAGGGGTCGAATCCAAGCTGTAGACACTGGCCTACACCACAGCCATAGCAACACGGGATCCGAGCCGCATCTGTGACCACAGCTCATGGCAATGCCGGAGGGAGCTGAGCGAGGCCAGGGATCGAACCCACAACCTCATGGTTCCTAGTCGGATTCGTTAACCACTGAGCCACGACGGGAACTCCTCATTTAAAAATTTTAAATGTGATTTAAAAACTCACAGTCTTGGTGGCCTGACAGTCACATTACAGTTTTTCCACGGGAACAATTAGCAGAAACCCAAGTTCCAGTCTCAGATAGCCCCTCTTTCCTCAGCTACTGAATATCAACACTTGTCTGTTTTTAAATTCCCAATTAAAGTTATTTTAAAGAGCAAAATATGCAATTGTTAAGCAAGGGAACAGTTGCCAAATGAAGCCAATAATGCGAGATTATATTTAACTCTGTCGAACTTATGTCATATTTGACTCGTTCTATGTACTGATTGCCTGATTCCTGGCAGGAAGGATGCTGGGACGTTTGGACTAAGGGTCCAGAACTGTTACACTAATCTGGGGCGGTGAGTGCTTGTTTTAACTTGAGGGCCATTGAGACGATGCCTGGACCACTTGTAACCTCCAACTACACAGCGGGGGAGGAATATGCAGCTCAGAGGTGGCCGGAAGGAACGGCAGTGGTGGGAGAGGGTCTGGGGAGTGGGCAGCGATGGAGGAGAGGAAAGAATCGGGAAACCTCAGGAGTCCCCATTGTGGCGCAGTGGTTAACGAACCCGACTAAGAACCGTGAGGTTGAGGGTTCGATCCCTGGCCTTGCTCAGTGGGTTGGGGATTGGCATTTCCGTGAGCTGTGGTGTAGGTTGCAGACGCGGCTCGGATCCCGCGTTGCTGTGGCTCTGGCGTAGGCCGGTGGCTACAACTCCGATTCGACCCCTAGCCTGGGAACCTCCATATGCCGCGGGAGCAGCCCAAGAAATGTCAAAAAGACAAAAAAAAAAAAAAAAGAATCGGGAAACCTATGCCTGTATCCCTCTTACGTGCTTCTTCAAGCCCGACACAGTGTGACCCTTGGTGTGGTATTGCTTCTTCAAGACTTAAAAAGAGACCACTAATGAATTCTGCCAGATCTGTCAGCTCCGAATTTTACTATCCCCAAGCACACTGTCTTCCTACAGCTGACCACACTGCAATGAATTTTCTAGCCTTCATATTAATCATTAAAATACAGTGATACAGGTTATAGAAGGCTGCTTCGGGCATGCCTCCCCAGCGATCCCACTGGAAGCACGATGTTTACCAGGGAAGGGCAGAACAGTTCACGGAGCGTGGTCTGCGGTGACGCCGAAAACCGAAGAGGTTTTTCTAGTGTTACCTAATGAACCCGGTTATTTCGCTAAAGGGATTTGTGAGCTGAGTCCAAGTTACCACCTGGGTTTTTCTTGCTGCTCACGGTATGATAGGAGAGAAGAGAGAGAAAGTAAGGTAAGAATCATGAAGCAAAAAGAAAATAGAAGACCCAGGACTAGACAGATACACAGAGACGTCTGGTTTCAGCCCCAACATGTCAGGAGCTTACACGTCATCGCTTCTGCAGTTACAACTAGAAAAACCTGAATACAATGAAAGCTGATGAGGTTTCTTGGACCCAGAAGAGAAAGGCGGTGCCCCAGGAATCTGCAGAGATGAGTGAACCCAGGGGGTCAGGGCTGAGCTCTGCTTCCCTGGAGCAGAGGCCCCGCCTACACGAACTTGGAGGACGCGGCAGGGGCAGTTTTGATGAATTGCTGGAGGCTGGGAGTGGAGCAGCGTGGTGGTGGCTGGAAATTCCATGCGGCCATTCGCAGGGGCCACCTCCTTACAGATTTTTACTCCAGAACAGAGTGGACCTGAGCATCAGTCTCTGTAATTGTGTCAAGTACTCCCGATCGCTCCAGGCAGTCGTACCCAAGGTCGCCTGCCACCTGGTGACCATCTACTGCCTTGCTAAGCACCTCCCACCCATCAACATTTTGAAGCCGGGTTTTAATCCGGAAGACGGCACAGTAACAACGACCTCGGAGCAGGAAAAGAAATGAGAGAAAGAAGTGGCCCAGGGAAGTACACCAGGGAGAGCAAAGCCAAGAGTCTAACCACATCGGCCTCCACAGCCACGCTGTGTCCTCTGACTTACACCTGCACAAAATTTGCCTTCCCACGGGAAGCAATGTCACAAGTCACTTCCCAGTCACAGAAATGTCCCCAGTCCCTTTCGAACTTGTCACTGGGCTAAAGTCACCACACAGGATAACTTATTCCACAAAACGGAGGCCATTCCTCTGTGGATTGGGGTCTGTTAAAGAATGACCATAAACAACAGCAAACACCTGAGAGTGAAATGTTTTTACTCTTCCCGGCCACCCTGTGGAGAGGAGCTTCTGCTAGCAATTCACTGTTCACCTCCAGTTCTCACAGGTGAAACCAGCTCCCTCCTTCACCTCTAGATGATGAAACTAAGAACGTGGGATGGGAAAATTGAAACCCAGTTAGGCGGCTTGATTGTCCGCTCCGGACATTCAAACCCAACCATCACCACCTGGATAAATCTAGACAAAACTTAACATCTGGTCCACTGATACGGCTGGATCCTAATGGCCCGCCGGTCAGACTTGCGATTTGAATATGTTGCAATGCAGTCTTCACAGAGCCCAGAGCCGTTACTCTTTTTTGGTTTGCTTGTCTTAATCCCCAATGTGCCACCTCGTGCCCCACGCTGCCTAATTAGATCAGGACCTCCCAGGCGCCGAAAGTAAAAAGAGAGGAAAATACAAAGAAAAATCCGGGGGCGGGGGGCCCTGCAAACACTTCCACTTCTAGGGCAGAAAGAGGTGGATGCACTCGCTGCCCTGCCCCCCAGGACGCCCCGGTCACGGTCACGGAGATGCGGCCCCGCGGACCCCAGCCCGGGGCAGCAGCGCCTGCCCTGGAGCCAGATGCCTCCATCCTCAGCCATGGCTGGCGGGGACTCTCTCGTCCCAGCTCCTCCTCCGCCCTCTCCGCGTCCTCGCCTCCCCTGTGCAGTGGCGCCCGGCGGAGCCTCGCGTGCCACCTCCCGACCATCGCCGGTAGATTTGGCGACTGGAGCTCGTGCAGGAGCTGCGGGCGAGAGCGTGCGCCCGCCCCTCAGAGTTGCCCGGCTCCACTCCCTCGTGCAGGGCGGGTGGGGCGCCTGGTCTGCAGGGCTTGCGGTTGCAGCCCTGGCGTTGGGGACGTGGAGGGGCGTGGGAAGGTGCGTGCAGGACCCGTGCGACTCGCAGCGGCGGCTCCGCCCGGGGGGGCGTGAAGGCGCCGGGTTCCCGAGCTTTCGCGGCTTTCCCCACCCCTCGCTCGCGGAAAAGCCACGTCCTGCCGCCCCCTCCCTCCCCGGACACGTACCTCCTCGCCCCTCCTCGGAGCTCTTTTCGGATTTGCTCGCGCTTCTGGTCTTGAGAGTCCTGGACTGTTTCCCGGGAAGACAGCCCTGGGCAGAGCGCCCTCGGAGCCGCCGGCGCCGGCCCGGCTCCCTCCGGGGTCCCAGCAGCTGCTTCTCTTTCTCCGGCTCGGGCTGCAGGGCTAAGCATCCCTGGACCAGGGGCCCCGCGGAAACCTGTCGCGGGGGGACGTCGCCCGGGCTTGGCTGGAGCGGGAGGACCCACCTCGCCTCCGGGAGACGCGCACCTTTGTCACCCTCCACGCGCCAAGGAAGTTTCGAAGGTAGAGAATCGGTCCCCAACTTCCTCCGGACATGAATCAGACAGCAGGAGCCTCCAATAACGTCAGGTGTCCCCCGGGGAAAGGCCACAAGGTAAGGGACCCGCGACGGAGGGGCTGGAGCGGGACCTTGGAGAGCAGGTGGCGGCTGCCTTCTGCGGGCGAGCGGACACTCTCTGGCTTGTGGGTTCCGAGCTGCTGTCGGCCCCTCCTCGACCGGAGAGGGGGGTCCTTGGGTCCAGACAGTGGACGAGGGGCGTCGGGGTTTGTGCGAAGAGGAGGTGTTTAATCGACGCAAAGCCAACGCCAGGCTCTGCAGGCGCACCTGCTCTGGGCTGCGCGGGGCTGGGCTCGCTCGCTGGGGCTGCAGCTGTCTCCCAGGATTGCGGAAATTTCGGGGTGGGGGCGGGCGGGAGAGGTCAGCGGTGGGCAGCTGGGTCCCTTGGAATCGGACTGTGACCCCCTGGGCCGGAGCTTCCGGAAGGGGCTTCCCGGGAGGCATTCTGGGCTCTGCCCGGGGCGCACGCTCTTGTCGGTGTCTCAGGCGCGTGCTTAATTAACTTTAATGGGCAGCTGCGTGCCTGGATTGATTTCGAGGAAATGACTGATGTTCGGAGAAAAGAGGGCGGGCAGCGGCCTGACGAGCCGTCCCAGAACCGCCCTGGTAGCGTCGAGTGTGAGAGAGATGCCCAGGGAAGCTTCTCTTTCCACCAGCAGAGAAGCAGATCCCTAAGGAGGTCTCGGAGGTCTCGGGTCCCCGCGGTCACGTGCGCAGCTCAGCCTTGCTTGGCCGTGGCCATTCTTCTCAGTCTCGCCTGTGCCCCCCTTAGGTTGCCGTTTCTTAAGGAAACTCGTTACCTGGGCTGTAGAGGGAAGCTGTGTGGCCGTGTGTATATTAGGGTGCTTTAAAAATATTTTAGAGTATTTCTGTTTGTTTTGAATTGAAAGCAAGCCAGCAAGCAAGTACTTTGGATCTTAGGTTTGATGGTTTGATTGGTAGCCTGAGTCTGTGTGCTGTAAGCTTTTGTCTTGCGTTTGCTACGGCTGCTTTTGCCTCTACGTTTTTGTATGTAGAGGCATACGTGTTTACTAGCATGGGAGTAAAAGATTATTCCCATTAATATATATTCGTTGGGAGTTGGACCTGTGTGGAGCTGGCATTAGTAATGATATTAGATGCATTCATAGATGAAGGAACTCCTGGTCTGTTGAGTTATATAAGGATTTAGGATGGGAGACTTTTATTTCAGTTAAGGGACGTTCAGCCTTTTCTACTCCAATCAGGTCTAGGGGAAATATTTGGATCCACAAGTCATATCTTGATGTCCTTTCTCATTAACTGTGATTCGAGTAGTTACACTTTTCACATTTGCTTTATTTAATATCCATAGGAAGTGTCTTTTTCATATGCAGAATCTGGGATTATGACTTTAAAAATAATCAAGTTTCGCTCATCAGTGAGTATGTAGTAGAGATATTCAGAAGATCATTCAGTAATTTCTTTTAAGAAATGCCTTCAGTTCCAGGGGTAAAGTGGCTTCTTGGCAAGACTGCAGGGTATTGACACCAATAAAACTTTCTGGGAAGTGTTCAGATACACAGCAACAATTTAGAAGGAACTAGAAAACCTTTAGTCATGAGTTAGAGATCACACTATGCATCCGGCAGGTGTCCAACAAATGCTAGGGCCATTGAATCATATTAATTCAGTGAACAGTCATCCATCATTCATTTAGCAAACCTTGTCAGCTCCTGCTAAGTCCAAGAACCCAAACCCATCCACTTAGAGATTGTCTTCACTGACTAGAACCCAGCTGTAGTCATTCTGCCCTTGGTGCTTTAAAACCTCTGATTTCCCATTGCCTAACGTGAGATTGTGAATTATCCATCTTCTGGAGGAAGAAGTTTCCAACCCCCTTCCTCCAAGGAGAATCTGGTTAAGTTGTAGCTGCCCTCACAGCTTGTAGATGGCCATGGGTAGTTTGTCTCAGAGGTGGCTGCTGTGAGATGCGAATGCTGGGATGGGGGGTTAGGGAGCGTTCTGGCGAGAGTGAGGGGCATGTAGCCGGCAGGAGTGAACAGTGCAACTTGAAAAGTACTGGACAGACCAAGTGAGACTTCGGTTGCAATAGTTTTAATAAAACATCAAACTCAATAGTATCTGTTTATTTTATTAGACTTTTGAAATAAGTTTGTTTCCATGTTCCACTGTTGGGAGGGTTCCTCTTGGGAGAATTCTTGGGAGGAAGGGCCTCAACCTCTCTGGAAAAGTTTTCTGTTGGGCTCACTTTTGTGTGATTCATTTACTGATTCCTGCCACAGCGATCCCTGCCTGGCAGTGTATCACGATTTGTTCTGGTGCAGACACTCCTGAGGAAACACTTTCCATCTTTGTCTTTTCAGGTGGCTGCTCTGTGGTTGAGTTGAGCTCATGTGTTGAACCCTCAGAACGGGGAGAAGAAAGATCCTTTTTGTAGCTTTGTAGCTTCCTTGTTGCTGACCATGGGGGTCACTGACCATCTGCTCATAGCTGCTAAGGACCACAGAGGGTGACCAGTTCAACGGTCACCCCTAGTATGGGCAGGAGCCACTGGCCCTGGGAAGATGGCTCCCAAGAGTGACAGCCCCCTGGGACTGGGAAAGTAAAATGTCCCCGTGGGATCACACAGTCCCGCCTACCCGGTATTGGTCAGGGCACAGTGAGCAAATTCATCAAGCACCTGCTAGGTAGTGGTCAGCAGCTAACGCTGCTGTACAGACACCAGGAGGAAGCCTAAGGTTGGGTGCAGCCCATGGAACAATGGAACCCACCTGCCTGGGGTTCATAGGGGTGGATTTGCGTCCACAGGGCTCCCTGACTTCTGCCAGCTCTGGTGTGATACCCTCTGGAAACTCACTGTCTTTCTTTCTTTCTTCTTTTAAAGATACAAAACTGATTACATACAAAGGTGCAATTCACATATGAATACAAAGGAAATATACCGAACTCTTAACTATGATTAACCTCAGGCTCAGGAGGCAGAGTGATTCTTATTTGAACTCTACTTTCAGGCAAATCTTCTAGAGTCATAATGTAGTGCAGGTTTTTTTTTTTTTTTTTGAGAGCTTAATGAATATATTTTGCAGTGATATTACTAAACTGTATGAACATTTAAAATTTTTGGTTTGAGTAACTTTGATTATCTTTGTGCCAGGGAGTTATCAAAATCCAATATAACCTTCATAAAAAGAAGAGCCGTGATTTTATTACATGCACGCAATGTTTGCCTTTATCACAGTCTAGAAGATACTGAAGTCTACTGTGGTAAAACATGGGATTGTTAACACATCTCAGTATTGTGGAACCTCCGGACAGCTTAAACTCCAGTGTGTGCTCACTCAGATCCAAACTTGTTCTTCCTACAAAATTATTCTGTAGTTCGTTGCAGTTTTTTTCCTTACGTTTTTCTCCATAGTTGTTAACTTGTTAATTGCTTCATCACCACGCATTACGAATTCTTTTCTCCATTGCTTTTGGAAACATGAGCTGTTAGTAGTGCATGGAAAGGACTGCGCTGATGGGGGTGGGGTCTGCCGGACAGCCTCACATTCTGTTTTCTGACTGTTGCTGAAATCTCGGCTGCCTCTGACCATCGAAGCCAACTACAAATGCGGAGATGGGAGTTGGAAGAAACAGAAAAAGTAGCTTTAATTGATCAGCAGCAAAGAAGGAACACAGCAGGCTAGTGCTTCAAGGGCTGTGCCCCACCCCCCGCCGTGGGTAGTGAGGCGTCTTACAGGGTCAAGGAGCAGGGCGTGGTCAGCTCGTGGGCATCATCCTGATTGGTGGGTGGTGAGGTCATTGGGAGTCAGCCGCCATCAATTTATGGCTCCAACCCATCTGGGGTCTACAAGCTTGTGGGCAGCACGCGGTTGACTTCTCCCCGCCCCCCAGGGGGCGGGGCTTCAGCACCTGCAAAACCGCTTTCAGGACGTGGCTCAGAATATTACCCGTAGTCCTTGAGAAAGAACTAAAAGTCCTTGGCTTCGTCGAATGGCTAAACTATTATTCCTCTGTCTTGACTGTTTTCCTTTTTCTCTGTATTTTCTCACTTCTCTGATTAAATTGCTGCTTTGCAGTTTCTCTGAGGACAAAAGGCAGGTGGAGGGAATGAGCCGGGGTCCACTCTGGGAGGCCTTGCAGGGCCCTGCGTGGTTACATGACCTTCTGGCTAGAGTGTTAAATTTCTAAGGTCATGCATAGTTAGAGGAAAATAAACATTCACATTGAAGAGATTTGATACACTGATCCACTAGGTAACAGTTGTACTTAAAGCTTTGATTTCAATTGCTTTTATGCTGGGCACTTTTGTAATTGCTGGGAGAGGTTGTCAAGAGGCTGCGATAGCTGGTTGACCTGGAGACTGGACCCCAGCAGGTGAAGGCTTCTCACTGCTCCCCCATCTGTGGGTGGGACGTCTGCCCACCGTTCCCACAGTGAGAGCCCTTCCAAGGACACAGCCTTGAGAGCCTTGAACCCAGTGAAGGCCTCTCTATATACATGAAGATTCTGGCAAGCAGTGTGGTGATCTGCTGGTCTTGTGGCCACCCAAGGTCTAAGTCCCTTTCTTCTTAAAGCTGCCACCTGCTCATCTGGAGTGGTCTGCCACTTTGAAGCTATGGCAATGGCCGCGAAGGCCTATCTTCTGCAAAATCTGCTAACTTTGGGCTGTTCTCCAGTGCCTTTGATTGTCTGGTTTGCATTTTGCACGGAGATAGTTGTATGTGTGCAGCTGGTTGGACACGACCTTACCTCTGCCGTCGTTGGGACCGAGGCTCCCTCTGTCTTTCTCACCAGTAAATTCGGTGCCCAGACTTTAGAATCAGTGGCTTTGGGGAGCCTCACCTCCTAGGGCTCTAGAATCAGTGGCATCAGGTTTCTATGATAACAGCTCATCAGCCTTAGTCCTGACTTTATTTTCCTTAATCTTCCGTCCGAGGCTCGGTGCTTCTCTGCTGCTTCTCTGCGCTTCGAGACCGTATCCAGGGAGGAAGGGTCAGCCCACGTGACTCCTTCCAGCGACGCTTACTCCCCTGTCTTCTCCCCACTGCGCTGTGTTCTTTTTTTTTTTTTTTGTCTTTTTGCCATTTCTTGGGCCACTCTTCTGGCATATGGAGGTTCCCAGGCTAAGGGTTGAATCGGAGGTGTAGCCGCCGGCCTGCGCCACAGCCACAGCAACGCCAGATCCGAACCACAGCTCATGGCAATGCCGGACCCTTAACCCACTGAGCGAGGCGGAGGATCGAACCTGGGTCTTCATGGATGCTAATCAGATTAATTTCCACTGCACTGCGACGGGAACGCCTATCCTTTATATACTGTATATACCATACACACACACACACACACACTAGCTCACATCTGTTAAGCCCCCAACTTCCCATCCATCCCTCCACCACCTCCCCTCTCCCTTTGGTACCCACAAGTCTGTTCTCTCTGTCGGCGAGACTGTTTCTGTTTTGTAGATAAATTCATTTGTGTCGTATTTGATTTCACTTTATTTATTTATCTACTTATCTATCGGTCTTTTTGTCTTTTTAGGGCTGTACTCATGGCATATGGAAGTTCCCAGGCAAGGGGTCCAATCGGAGCTGAAGCCGCCTGCCTACACCACAGCCACGCAATGTGGGATCCGAGCCGCCTCTGCGACCTACACCATGCGAAGCTCACGGCCAGGCCGGATCCTTAACCCGCTGAGCAAGGCCAGGAATCGAACCCCCAACCTCTTGGCTTCTTGTCAGATTCGTTTCCACTGCACCACAACGGGCACTCCCATTTGTGTCCTATTTTAGGTGCCACATGTGAGTGCGACCACACAATATCTGTCTTTCTCTTTCTGGCTGACTTCCTCAGCGACTTTGGCGGCACCCGTGTTGCTGCAGGTGGCCTTCTTTCAAGAGAATCCTCTGCATCCTAAGAGCCAATGTGTTGTAATAGCCGTACATGGAGTGTAACCTGTAAAAATGGTATAAAAATTAAAGAAAACACCCAAGATCTAGCATCATAGGGAGTGTTGCTCAAACCTCTCATGTCATAAAGGCTGAGATCCAGTAAAATACAATTAGTTAATGAGAGACTCAAGACCCAGCTCTCACTCCCTGGCTCCCAGATGTTGGCAGATTCCGTGGAACCAGGCTGTTCACGTCTGTCTTTTCCATTTGAGCAGAAAGCCAAGGGTCACGTGCTGTACAGGTGGGCGTCGTGCGATGAGTGGATCAGCCTAAGGAGGCGTCATGGGTATTTCACGTTCCCAAGGGCGTGTCCTGGTCAGGGTCTGTCTTGCCTGCCAGGGCTCTTTTGCTGAGCAAAGGGCTTCCTTGTTTGATTGGTGATGTCTGCAAGAAATAGGAAAGGAAACTCAAGTAAATAAAAAAATGTAATTTTTTTTTTTTTTTACTACCCAGAATCTAAATCATCCTGGAGAATTTTAGAACATTTAATGGAATGCATAAAACATAAATTGCTTTAATGACTTCCAGGATATTAAGGAAAATCTATTTATGTTATTTTGGTTTTACATTTTATGGATTTTTAAAATTTTTAATCGTGCTTGTTTCATCAGTAAAATACGTAAAACAAATATAAGCTCATGCATAAGTTAAATTTCCAGGAATAGAGGGTGGTAAATGAGAAGTCATTGTTTTTCTGGTCTAACGTGTGGGATTGTTTTATTTAAGTCAAAATCTGTGTACCTCAAGCGCAATATTTTAATGATCTCACATCTTGTATCCTGTGAAGGAAATAGCCTGGAATTTTATGAACCCCAAATCTGATATTATTTTTGACTTAGGACCTGGAAATCTGTGTATAGTCTCGGAGGTAGGGGAAAGTTATCTGATGCTTTGCTCCTTCTCTCCCCACGATTTTAGGGCCTTCGAAAGGTTGCATTGTTTTCATGCCACACAATTGTAAGTGCTCTTCCAATGTCTCTAGCTTCCTTCTTTATTTTTTAATTTAATTTTTTTTCATTTTTTAAATTGACCTATAGTTGATTTACAATGTTGAGTTAATTTCAGGTGTACAGCAAAGTGATTCAGTTACACACACATATATATATTCTTTTTCATATTCTTCTCTCATATAAATTATTATACGATATCACGTATGGGTCCCCATGCTCTACAGTAGGCCCTTGTTATTTATCTCTTTCATAAATGGGAGTGTGTATCTGTTAATCCCAAACATATCTTCCTTTTTTAAATGAAATTTTCAAATGCGATGTCGAGACGTCATAGGACATTTAGGCATGACTAGATAATTACAAATGATATTGGACAAAATGTGGTTACAACAGAACAAGCTCATATTTTTTTTTTCTTGCTTTCGAGGGCCACACCTGTGGCATATGGAGGTTCCCAGGCTGGGGATCCAATCGGAGCTTCAGCTGCTGGCCTACCCCACAGCCACAGCAACGCCAGGATCTGTGACCTATCCGTGACCTATACCACAGCTCACGGCAACGCCAGATCCTTAACCTACCGAACGAGGTCAGGGATCAAACTCGAAACCTCATGGTTCCCAGTCGGATTCATTTCCACTGCGCCACGATGGGAACTCCTTTTTTTTTGTCTTTTTTTGTTGTTGTTGTTGTTGTTGTTGTTGTTGCTATTTCTTGGGCTGCTCCCGCGGCATATGGAGGTTCCCAGGATAGGGGTTGAATCGGAGCTGTAGCCACCGGCCTCCGCCAGAGCCACAGCAACGCGGGATCCGAGCCGCCACCGGCATCCGCCAGAGCCACAGCAACGCGGGATCCGAGCCGCGTCTGCAACCTACACCACAGCTCACGGCAACGCCGGATCGTTAACCCACTGAGCAAGGGCAGGGACCGAACCCGCAACCTCATGATTCCTAGTCGGATTCGTTAACCACTGCGCCACGACGGGAACTCCTCCTTTTTTTTTTTAAGTTCGTATTTTTATTTTTATTTTTCATAAAATAAAAGATGAAGATGCACCAGGCGTACGTTAAAGTAATCTCGAATGTACGAGTGCAGATGTGGATAAACTCTTTTGGTGGAGGATTATGGATGGAGGAAGTGTGAAAATAAGGGAAGAGAGTAAGGGTTGAGCTGTGCCTCCTGTTTGGGGTGGGGCTCAGGGGAATGGTTGCAGCTCCCTGGGCCTTTTTTTTTTTTTTTTTTCCCCATTATTTGCAAACTAAGGACACCCACTAGGACTCAGAGCCCCACCAAGCTCTTATTTGCTGACATTCCAACCCTAGAAACTGCCATAGGCAAAGTGGTTCCATTATTAAGACATCCCAGAGTTCCCGTCGTGGCGCAGTGGTTAACGAATCCGACTAGGAACCATGAGGTTGCGGGTTCGATCCCTGGCCTTGCTCAGTGGGTTAAGGATCTGGCGTTGCCGTGAGCTGTGGTGTAGGTTGCAGATGCGGCTTGGATCCTGCGTTGCTGTGGCTCTGGCATAGGGCGGCGGCTACAGCTCTGATTGGACCCCTAGCCTGGGAACCTCCATATGCCGCAAGAGCGGCCCAAGAAATGGCAAAAAAAAAAAAAAAAAAGTTATTAAGACATTCCGGGGCATAGAAATCCAAGGTAGTTCTGTAGTAAAATACACTCCATGGAAACTCTACGCCAGTGGAAGTCCTTCACCTTTTAGTATAAAACAAACACATACTTACATCTGATGTAAGTTTGAGGCCTGAAGATGGGAAGGCACTGAATGAAATGAAAAGGTGATCAACAATTTGACATGGCTTCTCTACCCCCCACTTTTTGTAACTTTTTCTTTTTCTTTCTTTCTTTCTTTCTTTTTTTTTGCCTTTTTAGGGCCGAACCCATAGCATATAGAGGTTCCCAGGCTAGGGGTTAAATCGAAGCTACAGCTGCCAGTCTACACCACAGCCACGACAGCAACAGGGGATCTGAGCCGCATCTGCAACCTACACCACAGCTCACAGCAACGCTCACTCCAGTAGATCCCTAATCCACTGAGTGAGGCCAGGCATCGATCCAGCATCCTCATGGATCCTAGTGGGGATTCGTAAGGACCGAGCCACAGAGGGAACTCCCCACTACTTTTTCTTGAGTGTTAATCTTATTTCATCTTCATAGCAGCCACTAAGGTAGATATTTAAATTTTTATTTTTTTTCCTTTTATTTTTTTCAACCGAGGAAACTGAGCTCCATGGTTATATGCAAATCACTGATGGTCCCAGGGCTTGTCAAATGAATAAAATGTTTTCAAACTGAAAATGTGTAATGTGAGTGATACATGAACATTTTATTCAGTAACCTTCAATTTGTGCTTCTTTCAGCCTCTAAGTCTACCTATTACTTTCTTCAGTGCCGAGTATTATTTATGCATCTCATAAGCATTGGAATCCTTGTTTACTATTCTTAAAAAAAAAAGATGGAGTTCCCCTGCAGTGCCATGGGCTAAGGAGCTGGTGTTGTCACTGCAGTGGCTTGGGCATGCACCTGTATGTTCATAGCAGCATTATTCATAATAGCCGAGACCTAAAACAACCTAAATATACATCAACAGATGAATGGATTGAGAAGATGTGATACATCTAGACATTGAAATACTACTCAGCCAGAAAAAAAGAATGAAATAATGCCATTTGCAGCAACATGGATGCAACCAGAGAGTCCCATACTGAGTGAAGTAAGTCAAAAAGAGAAAGACAAGCCCCATATGCTATCACTTCTATGTGGAGGCTAAAATATGGTGCAAACGAACCTCTCTACAAAACAGAAACAGACTCAAAGACATAGAGAACAAACCTGTGGATGCCGAGGGGGAGGGAGAGAGGGTAGGATGGACAGGGAGTTTGGGGTTAGTAGATGCAAACTGTTGCATGTGGAGTGGATAAGCAATGAGATCCTGCTGTACAGCACAGGGAACTATATCATACTCTTGGGATAAATCGTGATGAAAGATAACCTGAGAAGAATGTCTAGTATGTATGACTGAGTCACTTTGCTGTACATTGCACAACATTGCAAATCAACTGTACGTTAATTTTTTTTAATGTAAATAAAAAATGAATAAAGTCAAATAGTAGGATTGTAGTTGGTCAGAGAAGAGAGCAGTCGGAAGTGTTTTGGTCGCAGGAGGGCCTCACACAGGAAGGCAGAGTCATTGCTCACTACTCTTTCTCTGTATCCCACAGTCACAGAAATAGCAGGTGGCCTCAAGGCTCCACAGGCAAGAAACTTTTTCTGTTTCCCTAATTGGTGACTGTAATCTTTAGCAACTAAGGGACCCATGGAGGGCTAATAGACTTGTTATTATGTAACATTTCCTGTCTTGGCTTCCGATGCTTTTTATCTGTGACCCTTGAGAATAGATTTTCATTCCTGCCATTGTAGGAACTCTGCAGCTTCACTTCCTCTGTGTAATAGTCAAAAGTCTGAGAAATCGTCAAGAGGGAGCATGGTAGGAAAAAAAAAAATAGAATAACTAGGCGATGTGTATCATCTTCTGCCACACTGTATCGGCTTTTGTCCTGGTACAACATTTCTTTCCTAATACGCTCATCAAACTGCCAGCTGGCCATCTGTGCAACAGAGATGCTATTCATTGCTTTCCGGGGCTGTCGATGGCCTGTGAGAAGGACTCTGGGCGCGGCGCAGCTAAGTACACCAGGGCTGACCACCTGCTCCCAGGGCCACACCGCCACCGCCACCGGGTGAGCGGAGCCAGTCAAACAGTCTGTTGGAGATTGGAGCTGAGAGACGCACCCATCAGGGGACGGGGACTCGTGTAAAACCACATCGATGCCGGTGGCCACGCACGGCCAGGGGATGCTGAGGATGGCTGTTGGGAGAAGGGCGGAAGCAGCAGCGATGACAGAAATGATGTCCCCGAGAGGCAGAGGACCTGCCTCACTTTGCTTTCTGGCAACAGATGATGTGCAGCCTGAATCGACTCCCCTGTGGTTTCCTCTTAGGCTCCTCCTGTTCTCTGAGATGTCCTGCGACGTGAAATTGATGGAACGTAGAGAAAAGCCTTTCATTACCAGCAGGATTTCCTCTGTTCTCTCCCTCTCCTCACAACTACCAAATAGAAGTGTGTGTGTTGAACAAACTTTGTGAGGAGCTCTTTGCCTTCTTGCTTGGTATCTCAAGAGGCGCAGGGACGGGAGCGGGGGCGGGGAGAAGACGGTCACTAAATGCTGTTGAAGCAGGTGTGGGAGGGGTGGCCTCGGTCCAGGTTGTTCCGGGGCAGAGCTGGAGCCCACCAGAGCTGAACTGATCCCCAAAACGGAGGGTGTCTGGGAGGCTTTGTGGCAGGAGACGAAAGGGAACAAGACAGAAAAAGATGGCGTCGGTGGCGGCCACGAGATGTTACGTTGGGAAGCAGAACAGTAGTGTTGTGTGTCACTTTCCAGAGACGTGTCCCCAGCACCTCTGGGCTCACCGAGGTGCTCTAGGGCCAGACCTGGGTCTTCTGTGGCCTTCGGAGTTGGGGCCTTTGATGGAACAGTGAGCATAGCTGAGGTTGGAACAAGGTCCCGATGGCCCAAGGGGGCCCAGAAAATCCAGACTGTGTCTACAATACATGTGTTATTGGTTTGGTTTGGTTTTGTGATGTGAGCTACTCTGTTGGGTTTCTCCATTTGTCTCTGGATTAAATGAGCCTTAACAAAATAGTGAGGAATGAATGTTAAAGTCCCGGGTGGCTCAATAAGCCTTAGACTCGCCCTCCTTCTTCAGTGAATCCCCAGCGTTCCACTGACTGCGGTAGACTCTTGGGACCATCGTGAAACCACTTTTGTGGGTTTTTTTCCAACTGTGCCTGGGACACACATCGTCTGCACTTTGTCCCCAGATTTGCAAAGCCCGTTAGCTTTCTCTGGTCCTTTGGCAGGACCAGCAGCGTGATTTCCTAAGTGACAATGCCCAGCCCCGCCTAATCTCATAAGGTTAACTCCCCAATTCATGCAAAGACAGGCTCCTCCCGGCTCCCAGCTCCCAGCTCGCTCTGCTTCTGGAAGCCTGGGGGAGGGGGCGCTTCTCTGTGCCTCCTCCCTGGTGCATTTCTCACTCCTCTTCTGCACCCCCAGTCCCCATTTGTCACTTCTTCGAGGTTGCGTTCAGGCAGGGAAGGGGGGGGGGGAAGGCAGAGTGAATATGGTGGGCGAACAGTCACCCTGGGGATGTGGCAGATGCACCAAAGGGACGCACTCCCCACTGCCCCCCCACCCACCAGGATATTGACTGTCTGTGGCAAACAATGAAGTTTTTGGAAGAAGTAGGCAAAGAAAGCCTGTATTTCCTTGCTCACACTGTTTACTGATTCTGCATCAAGAAGACTTCCTGTTCTCTTTCAGGTATGATTCACCAGGACGTTATCAGAACTATTTAATCTTTCTAAATAGTTCCTGTATTCTTCAAGTAGCTGTTTTAATTCTAGCCCCATCAGACTCCGCTAAGTGGTTGGCGGAATCCGTGGCAGGGGCGCTGAGCTGTCGCTGCTGGGTTGCAGAGCTGTGAGTTGAGGAGGGGTCCAGAGAAAGATTGATGGAAAAGGCAAAGAGACCCAGTCGCAGTCTTTAACTGAGGGGTCATTCCAAACAAGGCAATGCCACTCGGACATTTACCAGCTGGAAAAGAGGAAGGAGAGGGGGATGAGAAGGAATCGTACATTAAGCTTATGAAGTCCAGCTACGCCTTCCTGATTTTACCTCCCCTGGTCCCGGGAAGCACACGTTTCCCCTTCATCATAAAGGAGAGTGGAAAAATACACATCTTTGGTCCCTCTGTTACATTACAGCTTTTATTTTAAAGGATAGGTTGAGGACATTACTGCACTAAAGGCAGCTTTGAAGATGGAACAGTCACATGTCAGATTTATGTCTTTACCCAACTTTCCAAACAGTGAGAAAAGCTCTACATACATGTATTCAATTTTATGGGGGACATGGACGTCTCATTCCAGACCCATCTATCAGATACCACAATTTTTATTTTATTTTATTGTCTTTTTGCCATTTCTTGGGCTGCTCTTGCAGCATATGGAGGTTCCCAGGCTAGGGGTCGAATCGGAGTTGTAGCCGCCGGCCTACGCCAGAGCCACAGCAGTGCCAGATCCAAGCCACGTCTACAACCTACACCACAGCTCACGGCAACGCTGGATCCTTAACCCACTGAGCAAGGCCAGGGATCGAACCCGCAACCTCATGGTTCCTAGTCGGATTCCTTAAACACTGTGCCACGACGGGAACTCCCACAATTTTTGAAATTTACATCACTCGACAAGAAAGTTCTCTTAGCAGTGCTCTGGAGACAAGGGCTCCACACGTATCCATTTTTGTTTTGTTTTGTGTTGAAATGTGTCCCTGGAACTGAAGTCACAGAAGGACACGAAGGCAGCTCCGGGGCGGGGCATGAGGAAACTTGAGGCAACGTGAGTTCTTTCAACGTCCTCTGGATCAATTGCGGCGTCTGCAGTAGGAGGTTCAGCATTAGAAAACTGGTCGTGGAATTTGGGTTGCAGGAGAAAACCAGTGATTTGGGTCTGGGTGTGGTGTTACGGGAAATAAACTAGAAAGTTCATACAGGAGCAGTCAAGCAATGTCTAGACAGCAGTGAGAATGCAGTTGGAAAGAAAGAATGTACATCCATGGTGCACTCGGAATGGTTAACCCCCTTGGGTAAAGTGCAGCGGTTTGGAAGAGGAGGAATAACCTTTGTGATTAGCGGTGATGAGGCAGGGAAAGGAAGATGGTTTCTCTGTGGATAAAGGGTGGAGTACCGTGTCCCGGATGCAGCCTCCTTTCATGGAACCCTGCTGTGGTCCTCGGAAGTCCTCTTGTAAAGAGGACACAGAGGGTAAAGTAACTTGCCGAGGGTCAAAGGGCCAAGAAGATGCAGACCTGGCTTCGGACCCAGACTCTGAATCTCACTGCACTGTGCTCAGCGCATCCTGGAGAGTGAATGGGAAAAAGGAAGTCAGTGAACCAGCATCTTCCTTTGCTAGTTGGTCACCGGCCGTTGAATAAATAAAGCTCTTCTACATTAGAAGAGCATCGTCTTACAGGAGCAGCCGCCTCCTGCTCTTGGGGAAATGATGGGCTCTGATGTCTTTGCGGAAAGATCGTTTATTTCCCCAGCTGATCTTGCACCCAGTAAACCTCACAGCTCTCTCATTAGTTCTACTGAGTTGTTGCTGATGCTGTGTGTTTGCTCCTTCTACCCACACATGATGACAGCTCGCTTCTCTCCTCCCCTCTCCCCTCCTCTTTCTTTCCCGCCCCGAAGCATGTGGCATTCCCAGGTCGGGGATCAGATCCGAGCCGCTGCTGCAACCTTCTGGATCCTCTTTAACCCATTGTACCATGGCAGGAACTCCTCTTACTTTCCACACCTTATTGTTCCAATTTATTTATCTTTTCTTAGGCTCTGTGTTAGGACCTCTGGTACCATTAAACAGTAATATTTCTAGGGAGCGTTGCTCACCGTTCTAGAACGACTGGGGGAGCAATGGCGTAATTTACCGAGATGGACCAAAATGAGAGAAAAGCAGTTTGGAGGCAAATAGAATCACCCCTCTGACACGTCCAAGTCTACATGAATGTCTGTGTTTTGGAAAGAGGTGACATGAGATTTAGACTTGGGAATCCTCAGCTTATGGGTTGTGTTTTATTTATGTATGTATGTATGTATGTATTTATTTTTAGGGCCACACCTGCAGCCTGGGAACCTGGTTCCCAGGCTAGGGGTCCAGTCCGAGTTAACAGCTGCTGGCCTACACCACAGCCACAGCAACACCAGATCCAAGCTGTGTCTGTGACCTACACCTTGACTCTCGGCAACAGCCAATCCTAACTAACCCAGTGAGCAGAGCCAGGGGCCAAAACTGCGTCCTCATGGTTACTAGTCAGATTCGTTTCTGCTGAGCCACAGCAGGAACGCCCGTGGGTATTCTTTTAAAGGGTGAGATGACCTTCCAAGTTCTGCTCCAGGATGTTAAGAGCTGGAGAGAGAGTCGCACCCACCCTTACGATGAGACAAAAGTCAGTTGACCTGCAAGTTCACGGTGGGGGTGTTTTTGAATCCCTGGAAGAGATGAAGTTAAGGACAGTCGACCAGCCCAACTCGAGGGGGATGGGAGGCCACAGGCAAGACAGGACTCAGACCCAATAGGAAGAATTCAGCTGGAAGAGTCATGACTTCGTGGAGGTTAAGTGCAGGCAGGTGGGAACCTGAAGCCCCTGGGGCTGCTTATTGGGGGCAGGGGAACCTTCACAGCCTCCTGAGCCAAAAGTATTGTGTCATGAATGATAACTCATGCAGCTTGCATCCTGGAACAGAAAAAGGCTCTCCATGGAAAAGTTTGGGAAATCCAGCACATTCTTTTTTATTATTATTAAAGTATAGTTGATTTACAATGTCGTACCAGTTTCACCAACACATTGGTTAATTAAGAGCATTGGAACAATATTACTTTACTGACTTTGCTGCTGGTCCTATTGCTATGGAGGTGATAACGTTGGGGTGTGCTGGAATTCTCACCTATATTTGCAACTTTTTTGTAAGACCAAAGGGACTTAAAAATAAAGAGTTTTTAAATGGGAGTTTAAGAATTATGGAGACGAGTGTATGGAGGAACATGTGAAACTGGTTATCGTTTTTAAAACAAGCAAACAGAGGAAGGAGCCCTTCTGGAAGCTGAGGGTGAGGGTTTAGAGAAAATATATACCAGGGAATATATTCCTCAGCCATAATAAAGACTGGAATAATGCCACTTGCAGCAGTGTGGGTGGATCTAGAGATTGTCATACGAAGTGAAATAAACCAAAGACAAATATCATATGCTATTGCTTAGTGTGGAATCTTACAAAGTGGGACGAATGAACTTCTTTACAAAACAGAAATAGACCCACAGACATAGAAAATAAACTTATGATTACCAAAGGGGAAAGAGGGGGACAGACACCTTAGGAATTTGGGATTAGCAGATATACACTACTGTGTATAAAACAGACAAACCCCAAGGATCTACTTTACCGCACAGGAAACTCTACTTACATCTTGTAATCACCTGAAATAGAAAAGAATCTGAAAAGTAATATGTACACATGTAGACCTGAAACTAACACAATGTGGTAAATCAACTCTATTTCAATAAAAACTAATCTTAAAAAAGTTTGGAGAGGAATAGCAGTGCCAAGAAAATAATGTCTGGCAAACGGAGAAAACGACACGGCTAGAACTGCACCTGTGCAGGTCCCGCCCCTGGACCCATCCTCCAACAGAGGTGATGCCGCGGTTCCCTGAGGGAGTGGGCTGGTCAGTCTTCTGGCAGTTAACAGGGCACACGAGCACAGTATCGAGTTTGGGAAAGGCTTTGCCACGTAACTCCTTTGTGAAAACCAAATTCCGTGTTTCCCCACATTCTTTAGCTGTGAGTACTTTTCTCTTTTCAAAGAGCCCTTTGATAACAGCTTCACGAGTTCAGGAGTGAGGTCTGGCTTGGGGCCAGTTATACAAATGCGGTTCACACCACAGAATAGCTATTTATTCCTTAAGCAGGTTTGTATGTATGCATGCAGGTATTTTTATTTTTTATCTTCAGGGCTACACCTGTGGCATATAGAAATTCCTGGGCTAGGGGTTGAATCAAAGCTGCACCTGCCAGCCTACGCCGCAGCCAGATCTGAGCCTCGTCTGTGACCTATGCTGCTTAACCCATGGATCCTTAACCCATTGACTAAGGCCAGGGATCAGACCTGCATCCTCACAGACATGGTTCTTAACCCACTGAGCCACAAAGAGAACTCCAAACAAGTATTTATTATACATCAGGTAACATCCCCTTAGACCTGGGATGCTGAAGAAGACGACTTGGGCAAAGCTCACATAGACACAGGCATGACAAGAGCATAGTGGCCTTGGGTCAAATGAGAGTGAAACACCCCAAGAGCATGGAGGTACAGAGATGAGAACCGGATCTCCCAAGCCTGCTGATAGGAATGCAGTGAGAATCCAAACGGGGGGTAAATCCAGAGGCATGTGCTGTCATGGAGAGAAAGGATTTTGAGGTCGGTTCCTCCTACCCACTCGTCCTCTTGGTTTCCACGTGGATTTTGATGCAACGAGGCGGCCTTTCAACAAAGCTGTTTCTCCATGCGGTGGGTTGTGACATGATGTCTTCTGATAATCTTGGATTTGGAGGACGGGAAATAAATTCAGTTTCTAATGCTAGAGTAGGAGTAAAAAGGAAAATAATGAGCCCTGATTGCCGTGATAAATTTCCCTGTCATATTCATTACACTTCTCTGCTGTGCCATTTGTGCGGGAGACCTTGATGAGGCCTGGACCGTTTGATGTACTTGGGCATACTCTCTCGGAATTGTTTTAGGCGAGAGAGTTTTTCCTGCTGATT
Organism: Phacochoerus africanus; assembly: GCF_016906955.1. Taxonomy (NCBI): domain Eukaryota; kingdom Metazoa; phylum Chordata; class Mammalia; order Artiodactyla; family Suidae; genus Phacochoerus; species Phacochoerus africanus. Next base: position 4,110,989 of record NC_062559.1, on the reverse strand, counting down.
CATGAATTATGTGGGCAAGTCAGAAGAATGAAGCATGGTGGCCACTTCTGGGTCCATTTCTCATCTTTGCCCGTGCAGACGGAAGTCTTCTGCAGCCTCTGGATCGGCCACCCGTCACTTTAGAGTCCTGAAGTTTCCATCCAAGATGAGGAATAGCCCGGCAGCTTGCCCGACTCCCTCATTAATCCTGGATCAAAATTCCCCAGGGCTTCGGGGAGATCCTTTCAGGCAGAGCAGAGGCAGATGTGGGAGGGAGTGATGGGCCACGGAAGATGTTGGGGGAGCCTGTGCTCACGGGCCTGCTAGCCGGCTGACCAGGGATGGGAGGGACAGGTGAGGGGCCCCTCCAGGACCAGGCACCATCCCCCGGCACTGCCCCTCCATCAGACCAGCCCCCTGGAGGAAAGCCAGGCCCTGTGGACTCCTTGGCCCCTGAAAGCAATTCTGTGTCCCTGGGCATCTCTCTGGGAAGAAGGGGGAAGGCAGCTCTGCTGCCTACCTCCTGCTGACCCTCTGGAAGCATCACCCTTGTGTCATTGCGGTGCCTGGAAGCAGGAGGTGACTTGAGGTCACAGGAAAGCCCCTTCCTCTGCCATCTGCCTCTGCAGAGACAGAGACAATGTCCAGAACGAATGACTTTATCCAATTCAGTCTGTCTTAAGGGTCTTTGAATTTTTGCCTAATTTAGATGTTATGAATTTTTTTTTAATACATTAAGACACCTAAGCCGGTGATAAAGCAGTCATCGTTAATTGTTTTGAGGTCGCCAAGGACTTGAATACCCTGAAGAAAGCCATGAGCCCTCTCCCCAGAGAAATCCACACGTGAACCTGGTTGCGTACATGACACATGATATTGACGCGTCAGTCTAGAAGGAACACTCAGGGGCATTGCAGAAGAGACTGGTGTTCTCCCCCATATCTGTGCCAGAGTTTCTTCTTTGTGGGCATCGGGCTCTTTGGGAGGGTTTAGTTCTCTCCTCATTTACTGAGTTAGTCCTGATTCATCTAAACCAGAAAGAATGACACATCCCCTTAGTCACCCCAAAGGGACCAGCTCCAGGAGCTCAGGGCTAACCAGTTAGTCTGTGACATTGCCCAGGTCGTGGTGGGCATGGCCCAGCGATCTCAAACGGCAGGATTTTCCCTGGGAATCTAGGATATAGCCACAGCCTTGAACAAAACCTGCAGACACTCCTGGCGCAGACAGGATTAAGCGTCTCTTTGTGAGAGCTTGGATGTCCCTTAGTGTTTGTCCCCTTTTCGTGTGTTTACTGTTATTTGCAACAAAATGAATTCAATTTTTTCCTCATGGATTCTGGTCCGGTTCATTTACCACTGAGCCACGATGGGAATTCCAGTTTGTCATTCTTCTTAAAATTTAAAAGAATATGACAGTTACAATGAGTGCTCAGTGAGTAAATTAAATGAGTTTTCCTGTTTCCTCTGTACATCTAGTATCACATGTGTAAAGTGCATAGGAGTTCCCCCGTGGCTCAGGGTGTTAAGGATCTGGCATTGTCACTGCTGTGGCTCTGGTTACAGCTGTGGCGCAGGTTCGATCCCTGGCCCAGGAACTTTCACATGCTGTGGGAATGACAAAAAAAGAATAAAGTACATCAACAAACGTAGTAACTATGTAATCAGAATTTTGCAAAGAACGTTGCCGTCATGTAATCTAGCCCGTGTTGCAAATCCCAATTCATCAATCTCGAAACAAAAACCATGCATTTCTGTATTTAGTAGTAGTTTAATTGCAGAAGACAGAGGTTCTGAATTGGAATTACATGATAGTGAAAATGATAAAGAATATTCTTTTTGAATTCTCAGAATTGATTCTACCTTATTCATTAACATTTAGCTAGCATTTATCCTGTAATCTTTTATGTCATCGAGAAGAATCAAATGTTTGAAAGGTAGATATTTGATAACCCTCCGTGTCTTAGTTTGTCTTGTTTTTGAAAGGAATTAGTATGGGGTGATGTATTATGATAAGAATGACTGAATTTCAGGTGAAGATATATGCCTTATGATTTCCGTTTTAAATCTTAACCACCCACAGAGTTAAATTGCAGTGAAGCTCATAAAAATCACCCACTGTAATTAATGACACATCGCAATTCTAATGATACGCTTTAGGAGTCTGAAAAGATCTAGTGGTCCGCTATTAATAGGACACCCCCCAAAAGAGTCTGTGTGTGTGTGTCCCTGAAATGCTGGATTTCACAGGGAATAGGCAGGTGGAGAATGGCGGGAAGTTGATATAAATTTCATTTCTATTTCCTAGATTCGAGTAACATAATTAAGCCCCCAAATATCAGACCAACACTGAAGACTGACTAAACATCCTTGTTTATTGAAAGATAAAATTTTCTCTGGCTGATTGATGGCTAATTCTCCATCATGCAGTACAGTGGGGTGAGACTCAAGTTGTAACTCCACCTAATTTACCGGTAATGCGGAAATCTAAATAACAGAGCCACCTTCGTCAAGAGTAGACTTTAGGGGAGTTCCCGTCGTGGCTCAGTGGTTAACGAATCCAACTAGGAACCACGAGGTTGTGGGTTCAATCCCTGGCCTCGCTCAGTGGGTTAAGGATCTGGCGTTGCCATGAGCTGTGGTGTAGGTCAAAGATGCAGCTCAGATCCAGTGTTGCTGTGGCTCTGGTATAGACCGACGGCTACAGCTCAGATTAGACCCCTAGTCTGGGACCTTCCATGTGCCGCAGATGTGGCCCTAGAAAAGAGAAAAAGACAAAAAAAAAAAAGAGTAGCCTTTAGCGCTTTCTGGTCCCCTCTTGTCGCCGTTGTTGTCGTCCTTGTTTTCTGCCTGTTGGCATGTTTTTCAGTCTGTGCAAAATGAGCGGCTGGGAGTCAGAATGAGCTTGGACCCCCAGGAGGTAGCAGGGGTGGTTATCATGGGTCGTTGCAAACCCAGATCTCTCTGTGCTTGGATCTGCGCCTTCCCGTCGGCTCCCCTGGGCGGGCTGTCTGCTCTCTGTTTGGTCAGTTGCTAGTCTGCAGCTTCCATGAGGACAGGGCTGTGGTCTTTGATCCACCCCAGCTGCCTAGAATGGGGTCTGGCAGATGGAGATTCAATATGTAGTTGTTGATCGAATTAATCATGCACATTTGGTATTTTGTAGGGCAGTTCCATCCTTTTATTTCTCATCTTTTTTTATTAATCTTTTTCAATCATTCCCAGGTGTCTTCCCATTTTTTCATTTTTCCAAATTAACTACGCTACATTTATTTAATTTTGAAGATGACCTATTGTTACTGTTATGGTGGGTGTGCCCTGCAAACCTATCGTAATTTTAGGGTATTTCTTAAGTTTTAGTTTTCTCACTGAAAAGGGGAGGCTGTTATTGTGTCATTTTTAAAAGTGTTTTTCAATCTTTAGAAGAACTTGATTGTTGTCTTCATGTAGGCTTATCCTACATAGGTTTTTTGTTGTTGTTTGTTTGTTTTGCCTTTTTTTTAGGGCTTCAGGTGCAGCAGATGGAAGTTCCCAGGCTAGGGGTCGAATTGGAGCTGTAGCTGCTGGCCTACACTGCAGTCACAGAAACATCAGATCTGAGCTGCATCTGCAGCCTACACCACAGCTCATGGCTAACGCCAGATCCTTAACCCACTGAGCCAGGCCAAGGACTGAACCCACGTCCTCATGGATACTAGTCTGGTTCATTACCACTGAGCCATAACGGGAACTCCCATGTTAGTTTTTATTCCTACATGAAGCAGACAGTCAAGTTCTACTAACGATCTAAAGGCACTTCTAAAAATGAAGAGATAACAGCATCCACTTCTCAGTGAGAAAACTTATTCGTCTTGTAAACCTGTATCCATTGCCTCTTCTAACGGAACATATCCGCTAAGCCCACACTGACTTTTCTGTACATTTATTTTGTAATCAGCCAACTACTGGACCATGACTCAGAGGTTTTCAGTCGGGTCGATTGAGTGGTCTTGCCAGACAGGGATCATTTTTTACTTCTCTCTTGCAGAATTCATACTTCCATCTTTTTATATCAACTCTTTCTTTAGTTACATTAACGGTATGACGAGCAATGCTGGTTAAAAGTATCCATCTACGTACATGAGCAATTACTGTATCAATGCAAATACGAACATGGTGAAAAGAGGGTAATAATGTTAATGAATTCATAAAATAACACTTCAGGTAACAAAACCGCTGAGAGATCTCCACACCCCCTAGACATTAAAATATATACATTAAGGGAGTTCCCGTCGTGGCGCAGTGGTTAACGAATCCGACTAGGAACCATGAGGTTGCGGGTTCGGTCCCTGCCCTTGCTCAGTGGGTTAACGATCCGGCGTTGTCGTGAGCTGCGGTGTAGGTTGCAGACGCGGCTCGGATCCCGCGTTGCTGTGGCTCTGGCGGAGGCCGGTGGCTACAGCTCCGATTCGACCCCTAGCCTGGGAACCTCCATATGCCGAGGGGGTGGCCCAAAGAAATAGCAACAACAACAACAACAAAAACAACAAAAAAGACAAAAGACAAAAAAAAAGATAAATACATTAAAATGAAGTTACTCTTGGGGTCTATAAGCTTGAGAAGATTGTTCTTCTTTATTCACCGCTGCTTAGGGAAGCAAACGTGTCTAGAAGTGAATCTGGCGCTACCTGGAAAGAACTCTGGGGGAGATTTTTTTTTTTTCCTTTTAGGAACGTGTCTTGAAAAAAATTGGATGAATATACAAAAATATGTGTAAAGAAATGTTCGTTATAATAAGGGGGAAAAAGCAATATACTATGCAAACCTACATGGCCATTCTCCAGAGATGGTGTCCTTTATACATGCAACAGTCGACTGGGAAAAGCGTTCCATTTTTGTTTATGCAAATTATGTGTAAAAATTAATTTATTAATTAATATGTAAAAATGTCATCAGAAAAAGTTTGTTTCTTGTGGTTGTATTTAGATACGAAGGTTGGGAGTGATTTACACTTCTTGTTTTCCTGGGTTCTTGTCTGTTTTGTCTGATTTTCTGTAATGGTGCTCTGAACTGAAAAGGCATTCCTTCCAGGAGCCTCTAGCGCACATCGGAGGATCCAGAGCAGGGAGAGACGAAAACCCTCTTTTTTTTTTTTTTTTTTTTGTCTTTCTGCCTTTCCTAGGGCCGCTCACTCAGCATATGGAGGTTCCCAGGCTAGGGGTCGAATCAGCTCTGTAGCCACCGGCCTACACCAGAGCCACAGCAGCACTGGATCCAAGCCGTGTCTGCAACCTACACCACAGCTCACGGCAACGCTGGATCCTTAACCCACTGCACGAGGCCAGGGATCGAACCCGCAACCTCGTGGTTCCTAGTCGGATTCATTAACCACTGAGCCATGACGGGAACTCTAGAAAAACATTATTGACACGTTAGTACTGGCCTTTCTCAGGCTGGCTAGATTCACGTAGCCAACCCACGTCCACTTTCATGAGATTTTCTCTCATGGCAGGAAGAAGAAATTCTAAATTCTTTACGAACGAGAGAAAATATCTATTTTCTAGACACTTGAATCTGAAAACCCATGGCCGTGTTGCCTGTGGGTATGGTTGGGGGGAATTTTTTTCTTTTGCATAGTGGGATCCACTGGTCCATCGGTCGTGTGGACCCACTGGCCTCTTGGTTGCATTTAATACACCGCATTCTGGACGTTGATTGAATGATGTGTTCAAAATCAGGACTGTATGACTTTTCCCCTTCGTGGTGGTCTGATTCTCTGACCCTGATTCTCTGTTTACTGGTGTTTGCAGTCTTTATTTAAAGTATAGCTGATTCGGGAGTTCCCGTTGTGGCGCAGTGGTTAACGAATCCGACTAGGAACCATGAGGTTGCGGGTTCGGTCCCTGCCCTTGCTCAGTGGGTTAACGATCCGGCGTTGCCGTGAGCTGTGGTGTAGGTTGCAGATGCGGCTCGGATCCCAGGATCCCACGTTGCTGTGGCTGTGGCGTAGGCCGGCGGCTACAGCTCCGATTGGACCCCTAGCCTGGGAACCTCCATGTGCCGTGGGAGCGGCCCAAGAAATAGCAAAAAGACAAAAAAATATAAAAAATAAAAATAAAGTATAGCTGATTTACAGGGTTGTGCCAGTTTTTGCTGTGCACGCAGTGGAGGGACCCAGTCACACATATACATACATTCCCCTTCCTGGATTACCTTCCATCATGATCTATCCTCAGACACTGGGTATAGTTTCCAAGCTATACAGGGGGACCTCATTGCTCATCCATTCTAAGTTTTTTTTTTTTCATTTTTTTGGTAATAATCCTTGAAAACCCTTTTTTTTAATTTTATTGGATTTTAGTCGATGTATAATGTTGTGTTAGTGGCAGGTGTGCAGCAGTGTGAATCAGTTGCGTATATAATGTATCCATTCTTTTTCAGATTCTTTTCCCTTATAGGTTATTACAAGGCATTGAGTATAGTTCCCTGTACTATTCAGTAGGTCCTTTTAACTTATCTATTTTATAGGTAATAGTGTGTGTGTGTTAATCCCAAACTCCTCATATATCCTCCCCCCACCCACGTTTCCCCTTTACTAACGGTAGGTTTGATTTTGACATGTGTGAGTCTGTTTCTGTTTTGTAAATAAGTTCGTTCGTTTGTATCCTTTTTTAAGATTTCCACGTAGAAGTGATATCGTATGATATTTGTCTTTCTCTGACTTACTTCATACACTATGATCACTTCCACTATTATTTGGACCTAATTATTTATCAGTGCAAAACTTTTGCTGGAGAAAGAGCCGCATGAGAAGAAGCTCATCAGCTCAATGATGCTGAGACATGCCAGCTTCAACGCCAGCTCTGTACCCTGTTCTGTTGTTTCTGCATCACGTGGGCTTTGCAGTGATGACATCGCAAAGTCTGTGCATGCCCGTGGGACCCAGTCCTCATTGCCTGCACACGGGTGCCCTGGTCAAGGGGGCTCCTTCTGTCATTGCTTTGAGTTCTGTAGACTGTGGTAGCTACTTGTGCTGGGGCAGTTGACATCCAAATTCCTTCCTGCTGTTACCTGAAACTCTTCTGTTGGCACCTCGGGTAGGAAAGTGCCAGTGTTAGGACTGGTGATTAGGGGAAAATCTAGCTGTCAGTAGGGGAGACACCTTTGAAGAGATCCTGCATCCCTAATGTTCTGATGCCACTGTGTCGAAAATCAGAAGGAGTGATAAGGCAAAGCGTCAGGGTTTACTGCTCTGGGTGTTTGTAAATGTCTTCATAACATTTTTATATGGAAGTAAAGCTGATTTACAATCCCGTGTTAGTTTCGGGTGTATAGCAAAGTGATTCAGTTATATATGTGTGTGTGTGTGTGTGTGTGTGTGTGTGTGTGTACATTCTTTTTCTTACTCTTTTCCACTCCAGTTTCTCACAGGATGTGGATAGAGTTCCCTGTGCTGTACAGTGGGCCTCGTTGTTTATCCATCCTGTATGTGAAATAGTTTGCATCTGCTAGTTCCAAACTCCCCATCCGTCCCTTCCCCACCCCACCTTCCCCTTGGCAACCACAAGTCTGTTGTCTTTATCTGCGGCAAAAGTCTTACTCTCCAATAATGTTTCTTACAGTCAGTGGCATCTTAGATTCAAGGATCATATTTTGTAACGGCCCCTTTACAGTCCTGAAATAGAATTCATAGATCATAAGACTATATATATATATATGATTTTCAAAAATCAATACAATCGTCTCTCTCCAATATGGCAGACAAATAAAAGGATGTTAATATGTGTTCTCTGTGAGAACCCTTTTGCACCGCTAAGCCCGAACATGTAATGAAGTAGTAGTCAGCTATTCGGATCCCCTTATGATCCATAACATCAGACTAGAGAGAAATGGTCACCGGAAGCCGTTCAGTCCAAGAAGCCCATGAAAAGAAAGAGCCCAGGTACAGCTGGATGCTGGAGTGAAAAGTTGCACTACAACAAACAATAACAGAATGCTTTGTAGTGATGGCACCAAGAAGAAAAGAACCTCAATTGAGGTGGCAGTGACACACCTTGGAAAATTATAAACCTCTGAGGTAGAAGTAACGAGGGGGCCTTTTCACAGAAGAGCTGGGGATCGTTTCCACGTGCAATGTCAGCATAACTGCCTCTGTTTTGACATTGGACGGGACAGTGACAGCTATCATTTAAAGTATATTCTCTGCTAGGGAATTCTGAAAGTCCCGGTGGGAATCGGGTCTCTAGCACTTGAAATGATCCTGGAGACAAGGGACAGTGTTCTTCAAAACTCAACTGGAGGCGTTCCCGTCGTGGCGCAGGGGTTAATGAACCTGACGGGGAACCATGAGGACGCGGGTTCGATCCCTGGCCTCGCTCAGTGGGTTAGGGATCCGGCGTTGCCGTGAGCTGTGGTGTAGGCTGCAGAGGCAGCTCGGATCCCGCATTACTGTGGCTGTGGTGTAGGCCGGTGGCTACAGATCTGATTCGACCCCTAGCTTGGGAACCTCCATATGCCGCTAGAAAAGGCAAAAAGACAAAAAAAAAAAAGTCAACTGGATAAAATCATAACACAGGTGTCTGTAGAGAACTTGCATGTAGACCTCTGGGGGTATTATCTGAGAAGAGTGGGAAAAATAATAGCTCATCCCCAAATGGATAAATAACCTGAGTCATTGATTTTCATAAAGTAAGTTTACATCGTTGGGCTGTATAATTTTAAGATGTGTAAGTTGGCAAGAATGTGAAATACGTTTTTAAATCACCTTTATGAATGGAGTTCGGTGAGATCCCTGCCTTTGGTGTGACTTCATCCACTGTAATCATATTTGCTTTTCAGTCTCCTGGAAGGAGTCTCAAACCTCTTCTCTTACACGTCACTGCAGCTTCTGCTGCCACATTTCTCCACTAAATAGGACTCTGAAATGTTTGCGGTACGTGGAGTAGGTGTATGGCGTAAATAAATTATTCTGTTGCTCAAGACTGCATCTTTAATCCCAGAATCATTCCTCTGCACAGTCATATTCTCTCAAAGGTTTTTGTACGTTCATGTAACTTCTTGTAAAACATCGTTATCCCGGGATAACCTTGTCCTCGGCCCAGTCCATTCAGGCTGCTGTAACAAACATACCACAGCCGGAGAGAGATTAACTTTTGCAGAGGCTGGAGGCCGGAAAGTCAAAGATCAAAGGCGCCGTGGGACTCAGGGCCTTTGGGGGGGGCACTTCCTGGCCCAGAGAAGGTTGGCTTGTCATTGTGTCTTCATGGGGCAGAAGGGAAGAAGGAGCTCCCCAGGGTTTCTTTATAGGGCACTGATCCCATTCATTGGGGCCCCACCCTCATGACCTAATCACCCCAAAGGCCTCACCTCCAAATACCTTCACACTGGGGGTTAGATTTCAACATGGGGCTTGGAGGGAACACAAGCATTCAGGCCATAGTGGTACTCAAGTGGTGAAAATTTATTATCTAGGCGTTCCCATCATGGCTCAGCAGTAACGAACCCGACTAGTGTCCATGAGGGTATGGGTTTGATCCCTGGCCTCGCTCAGTGGGTTAAGGATCCAGCGTTGCCATGAGCTGTGGTGCAGGTCACAGACGCTGCTTAGATCCTGCGTATACTGAATTGGCAGCTCCAATTCAACCCTTAGCCTGGGAATCTCCATATGCCAGACCTAAAAAAGCAAAAAAATAAAATAAAATAAAAAATTTAAAAAGATAAGAGCACTGTGTGAAAAGCTCCTTTTGGAAGTAGGGAGTTCCTGTCGTGGCTTAGTGGTAACAAACCTGACTAGTATCCATGAGAATCCAGGTTCGATCCCTGGCCTTACTCAGTGGGTTAAGGATCCAGTGTTGCTGTGGCTGTGGTATAGGTCAGCAGCTGTAGCTCCTGTTCGACCCCTAGCCTGGGAACCTCCATATGCTGTGGGTGTAGCCCTAAAGAAAAATAATAATAATTAAGAAAAAATGGAAATAAATTTGAAAAGCTAGAATTATGAGGAGAAAAATGACAAAACAACATACACATTCAAATTTATCTAATTTAGCTCTTGTTGTATTTAGTGATGCTTCATTTGCTTCAAGCAGAGAAAGCAGACATTATTCAATAAGTGATGCTGGAACAGTTAGCTTTCTGGAAGAAAATCAATTTAAAAGCTCTATAGCATAAACACATAATATTGAATTCCAGATATATTTGGGGAAAAAAGTCTTACAAAATTATAATGAAGATAGTGGATAGAAAAATATATTCGCGGGGTGAGAGTAAAGAAAAATGCTTGAAAGAACCCTGAAAGCTTTGAATTTATTATTTTTTTAATCCGTGAGAATGGAAGGCAAAGTGTGAAAAATATTTCGAGCAAATGTAACAAAATTTCATCAAACTAATAACTAAAGAAATGAAGTTCTGGCGTTCCCGTCGTGGCGCAGCGGAAACAAATCCAACTAGGAACCGTGAGGTTGCGGGTTTGATCCCTGGCCTTGCTCAGTGGGTTAAGGATCTGGCGTTGCTATGAGCTGTGGTGTAGGTCGCAGACGCGGCTTGGATCTGGTGTGGCTGTGGCTGTGGTGTAGGCCGGCAGCTGTAGCTCCCATTAGACCCCTAGCCTGGGAAACTCCATATGCCGGGTGTGCGGCCCCGAAAAGACAAAAGACAAAAAAAATAAAACAGGAGTTCCTGTCGTGGTGCAGTGTAAACGAATCCAACTAGGAACCATGAGGTTGCAGGTTCGATCCCTGGCCGTGCTCCGTGGATTAAGGATCCAGCGTTGCCGTGAGCTGTGGTGTAGGTTGCAGACGTGGCTCGGATCCTGAGTTGCTGTGGCTCTGGTGTGGGCCAGCGGCTACAGGTCTGATTTGACCTCTAGCCTGGGAACCTCCGTATGCCGAGAGTTCGGCCCTAAAAAGGACAGAAAGACAAAACGAAAAAGAAAGAAAGAAAAAGAAATGAAGTTCTCATTGATGCTAGTTTAACAAAAAGTATTGAAATGATAACCATCATTTGGCAGAATTATGTGTACATGTCGTGTAGATAACATAGAGCAGACACGTCCACGGAGTAACGTGTCTAATAAATATGTGTGTGTGATGGATGCACACAGGCGATAAAGTTTTAAATGGCTGTGTATTAAATGAACAAAAGAAGATTGAAATAGGATATCTTGTGATACATATGTAGTGTTTATATATCACATGCATTTGACAAAATGGCAAATAGTCATCGTCGAGAGTATTTTCAATCTTCCTGAGGCTCAGGTCCATATGAGAACATCAGAACCTCAGTCAGTGGGTGACAGTATCCTCCAGTGAAAGCTCGAAATAACGAGATGCATGGAAAATGTTTTGCAAACACATTGGAAGTCACTGCATTCTTTTTTTTTTTTTTTTTTGGTCTTTTTTGGCCACACCCATGGCATATGGAGGTTCCCAGGCTAGGGGTTGAATCTTAGCTATAGCCACTGGCCTACACCACAGCCACAGCAACTCAGGATCCAAGCCATGTCTGTGACCTACACCACAGCTCATGGCAACGCCAGATCCTTAACCCACTGATCAAGGGCAGGGATCGAACCCGTGTCCTCATGGATGCTAATCGGGTTCGTTAACCACTGAGCCACGACAAGAACTCCAGCCACTGCTTTCTTAAGGATACTCCTAAAGACTTTTTCTTCGGTGTGTATATATTCCCAGTCATAACATAGTAAAGGCTCAGAAATATTTGTAATTATCTATGTCTTTCTAAACTTTATTTGATGCACTTTGCAATATTGGTGTTTAACCTCACTGTTTGAGATCTTATCTTAGCTTAAAATTTGGAAACACACTTTCGTATTTTTATCCTTGCACTTTCCCCAGGATGACCACTGAGTTATAATACATTCATTTATCAAAACTTTGAGAAGGTGACCTTTATTGTGATTATATCAGGAAATAGTCCCTCCGGTTTTTAAAATTTTATTTTTATTAGCGTATAGTTGATGTAGTGTTGTGTCAATGTCTGCTGTACAGCAAAGTGACCCAGTCATACATATAGATACATTGTTTTTCTCACACGTCCTTCCATCATATTGTATCCCAGGATGTTGGGTAGAGTTCCCTCTGCTGTACAGCAGGACCTCACTGCTTCTCCATTCTCAGTGTGACAGTTTGCATCTACCAACCCAAACTCCCCATCTATCCACTCTATTCAGTTGATTCCTTTTTGCAAGTTTGACATTTTTAGCCTACATCAGTGTTTTCACATTACCAGGAAGATGACGTATGAATGATATTAGGTGAGTGTTTCTTCGTGAACATTCTCGAAAACCTCGGTAAACCTCAGGTCAACTAATATTTAATGCCTACTGTCTCCTATTTCCGTGCGGAGCTATTTCGAGCTTTGTCATCTTGGGGAGATGAGGTACCCATGACACGATAAGAGAAACATTCAAAAGAAGCTAGAGTGAGTGAGCAGAAGAAAACTGAAAATATTGTCAATTGGTAAGAGGCAGGTACATAAACAAACAAAAAAAAAATGCTCATGAAATTCAGAGAAGCTTGTGTCAGCTTCTGTCCTAAGGCGGACCATGAAGTTTATCTGACTGGTTTTTTTCTAGTCCTCTTTTTTCTTACTTTCGAAGGTTTTCACACTTCTAGCATGTTCCTTTATTTTCAAAAAAAGTCTGGTAGGGAGGAAGGGCTGGTATTGATCCTCGCATCTCTAAGCCAGAAGGAGAAACTCATGGAAAATTTAAGTGACTTGCCGAAGGTCAAAGAATTTCCCGGCAGGAACACCGGATGTCGAAGTCACTGAGCTGGAGTTCTGGAAGCTTCCATCTATAGCAGGTGACCTAGTAGGCCCCAGCGTCCAGGACTGGAAGGGGACAGGCCCAAATCACGGACACACTTCTACACACATCCCTAACCCACCAACATGTCACCTGGGACCAGGGGGGAGATCCCCCCGCCCCAGCACAGGGGGGCCCCCCATGACAGTAATCATGGAAACCCCAGGCCCAAGTTCAGGGCCCGCCTGTGCTGACCGATGGGGATGCCTTCATGGAATGAGTCATCTTGAGCTTGCTTTGGGGGTGCCATTGCTGGAAGGCCAACACTTACTGAGGTTCTGATAAAGTTAATGTTTCTATGTGAGAATTCTATGTGTGCTCCAGAAATTTGACAGATGATAAGAAAGAAAAGAGAAACAAAAATACTGACTTCTGGCTGAGTGGTGGAATTGCTCCTCCATTAGCCTGAAGCATGCCATCTGATTAGCCATCTTTCAGGGCCAGGTATTACCTTCTCAGCTCAATTACTGATGCTTTAAAATGCACGAACATTTTCTTTCTGTGATGGTGCCACCTGCCCATCTCTGGCTACTCAGAAAAGGCACAGGGAAAGAACATTTTCTTTCTTCTGTCTGAAGATGAAATTGGGTTTTAAAGTTTGAAAACTGTGTTAGTCATCAAACAAGAAGCCCTCCGCCTCTTCTTCGTCTAAATGATTGGAGAGAAGTGTCTCACTGGGTCAGGAAATCCTACAGGCTCTACCTTCAAAATACCTCCAGAACCTGATCATGACTCAGCACCCTGGTTGCCACTGTCAGAGCCACCCATCATTGCCACACTTCGTGGCTGGTCTGCTTCTCTCCCTGTCCCTCTGTCGTGCTCAGCTCGGCAGGCAGAGTGGTCCTGGAAAGATCTAAGTGGGCGGCTCTCAGGGGTCTACTCAAGCCCCTGCAAGGACAAGGGATGAGTTCTCGAGCAGAGTAAACCCAGTCCCTACAGCAGCCCCTGAGCCCTCGGCCTGCCTCTCACCGCCTGCTGCTGGCTTGTCACTCCCCTAAACATCCCTCTGCCACCCAGCATGCCCCAGCCTAGGATATGTGTCCACTCTTCTCACCATGGGCAAACTCTTCACCCGGGTACCTGTGTGCCCCACTCCCCAGCAAGTTCACATCTTTGCTGCAGCGTTCACTTCCCAAGGAAGCCTTGCCCGTCCCCTGATTGGCTGTTGTGCTCTGCTTGCTCCCACTCTGGATCGTTCTCATCCACTTCTGTTTGTCCACTTTTTCATAATGCCATGATCCCGCTCTCCTAATGCCCAGGCTGTGTTCCGCATGTCAATATCTCTAACTAAAACTGGGGGGCCTCCCAACCATTTCCGGGATCAGGGGAGGGAGGTGAATGTTGCTGCCCTAACTTATCCCCTTACCAGCAAAACTGAGAGCACAGGCTTGCAAGGAACTCCCGTTAACAGTGAAAGGCTCTGAATGGCACCCCAGATGATATTGTTCAAGGAAAAAGTGGTATCTTTTTGATGTGCATTGAAAAATGATTTCGAAGTGTCCATCCTGAATGTGAAGATGTTGTCGAAGTGTCTTCACCCATTTATCGCCTGCCTTTTTTATCGGAGTATCATTGATTTTCGATGTTGTGTTAGTTTCAGGTGTACAGAAAAGCAGTTCAGTTATACATACGTGTTCTTTTTCAGATTCTTTTCCGTCGTAGGTTATTACAAGATGTTGAATCTAGTTCCCTGTGTGTTACCGTAGGTCCCTGTTCCTCCAGTTTATACACAGTAGCATGTCTGTGCTAATCCCACATTCGTATTGAATCCCTCTCTCTCTCTCCTTCCCCTTTGGTAACTGGAATATTGTCTTCTCTGTCTGAGTCTGTTTCGGTTTTGTAGGTAAATTCATTTGGATCATTTCTGAAGATTTCACATCGAAGTGATATCAGGTGACGCGTGTCTTTCTCTTTCCAACTGACTCCCCTCAGTACGGTCGTTTCTGGGTCCACGCATGTTGCAGCAAGATTTCATTCCTTGTTGTCGCGGAGTAACATTCCGACATTGTGTATATCGTGAACCACGTCTTCTCCATCCACCGCTCTGCGGATGGACCTTTTGGTTGCTTTCATGTTGTGGCTCTTGGGCATAGTGCTGCCGGGAACATCGGGGTTCGTGTCAACGTGTTAGTTTCCCATCTTTTCTGGATACATGCCCAGGAATGGGATTGCAGGATCAAAATTAGTAACTCCCTTTTTAATTTTTTAAGGACGCTCCACTCTGTTCTCCATCGTGGCTGTACCAGTTTATACCCCCACCAATAGTGCAGGAGGGTCCCCTTTTCTCCACACCTTCTCCAGCCTGTATTCTTTGTGGTCTTTTTAATGACGGCCATTCTGACTCGTGTGAGGTGGTACCTCATTGTAGTTCTGATTCGCTTTTCGCTAATGCTTAGCGGTCTTGAGCCTCTTTTCATGTGCCTGCTGGCCATCGGTATGTCTTCTTTGGAGAAATGTCTGTTTAGGCTATTTCATCCTTTCTTATTGATAGGAGTGATATATGATAAATAATAATGTATAAATAAATCCCAAGTATTATTTTAATAAACTAAAGACAAGGGAAAATTATTGTTTTGGATTTTAATCTCAAAATGCCATTTCTTTCTCAGTGGTACATAAAATAATGGTTTGCCTTACAACAGATGCTGTTTTTGACTCGATAAGATATGGAGTATAATTTACTTATTTTCGTGTTTGTAATCTATCAACTTTATTTTTCAGGGTTGAGTTTTATGTATTCGTTTTAGAGTCTCTTGTACTATTATGTATTTTTAAATTGAGAAGTAGACATATAATAACGTGCTGATTTGGGGTGTACATCATAGTGATTCAGTGTTTGTATTTATTGTGAGATGATCACCCCAGTAAATGAACATCCATCACCATGTGTAGTTTCACATTTTTTTTTCCTTTGATGAGAACTTTTAAGATCTATTTCCCAGCACCATTCAAACAGACCATGCAAAACTCTTCTGTAGTCACCATGCTGTACCTTACACCTCCAGGCTTACTTATCTTACAACGGGAGGTTTGTATCTTTGACCCCTTCACTTGGTTTGCTCCCCTCATCCCCCCCCCCCACCACCCGCGCCCCCCCGCCAGTGTCGACTGCCATTCTTTTCTCCGGATCTGTGACCGTTTTTTTCTTTGAAATCTTCTTTTCCTTGTAAAATATGCGTTCTCCTTCTGGTCATTTTTGTACTGCTGTGGGTGTTACTCTCATGGCTGCTTAAGAATGACCATTTCTCTTAGTTACAGTGGTGTTACATGGGCAGGAATTGACCTAGTTTCAGAATGAAGATGGGAGACACAAGAAAAAGAATAGAGATGAGAGCAAGTGGGTTTTTTTTTTTTTTTTTGAATATAAATAAATACTATGATGGAAATCTGAGTTAGCAAAACGCACTAGAAATTCGACTTATGATTATTAAGAGTGATTTAACTGATGATCCCCACACGGCCTTTTTTTTTTTTTTTTTTTTTTTGCTTTTTAGGGCCGCACCCACAGCACATAGAGGTTCCCAGTCCAGGGGTCCAATCAGAGCTGTAGCTGCCGGCCTACACCACAGCCACAGCAATGCAGGATCCGAGCTGCATCTCTGGCCTACACCACAGCTCATGGCAACGCCGGATCCTTAACCCACTGAGCGAGGCCAGGGATCGAACCCACAACCTCATGGTTCCTAGTTGGATTCATTTCCGCTGCGCCCCAAGGGGAACTCCCACACAGCCTTTTTATCTCCATCTTTTTTACTTCATAAAACGGCAGAATCCTTCTCCTCCTGTCTTGGTAATTAACATGTCACATGTAATATTTAGAAAGGTGAAATTCTTTAGAAATTAGACTGGACCGACATCTTTCACCTTAAAAGACAGCAGGCGTCGAGGGGAAGGGCCTAGGAGATTTAATGTCCATTTTAGGGATGTGCACGGCTGCAGGCAGAGGGCGGAAACAGAGGGTCCAGGTCCTAAACCCAGCTGGCTTCCTGGACATGGGCCAGTCTTTCCTGAAAGTGTGTAACTGAGGGAGCAGTACTTACCTGAGATTTTCAGCTGTGTTTAGGTGAAGCACAGATGACGGGCCATTCCTTAGATTCTCTGAGCCCGAGTGTGTGTTCTGATCTGGATGCCTCCAGATCGGAGGCAGGAGGGAGGCTCAGAGGCAGCCCAGACCGCCGGGTGCCAAAGCTGAAGCCTCTGCTCCCCACTGCTCTTCCCTTCCAAACACCCACATCCATTCCTTCCATGGCTCCGAGTGATGCTGTGGCTGGAAGGCAGCCTCTGCCTGGAAGCCGCGGGGGAAGGGCGAAGTGGGAGAGAATGGGCTCCCCTGGACGGCAGTAGGGGGACCTGGAGGGAGCAGCACACCTCCCCGCATAGGAAGAGGAGCTCCAGCACACATCTGCACGCAGGTGCTTCTCAACAGCATCCGCATCCTTCCTCTTCCTTTGGTTTTTTTTCTTTTCCTTTATTTATTTAAAAAAAATTTAGGAGTTCCCGTCGTGGCGCAGTGGTTAACGAATCCGACTAGGAACCATGAGGTTGCGGGTTCGGTCCCTGCCCTTGCTCAGTGGGTTAAGGATCCGGCGTTGCCGTGAGCTGTGGTGTAGGTTGCAGACGCGGCTCGGATCCCGCGTTGCTGTGGCTCTGGCGGAGGCCGGTGGCTACAGCTCCGATTGGACCCCTAGCCTGGGAACCTCCATATGCCGCGGGAGCGGCCCAAGAAATAGCAACAACAACAACAGCAACAAAAAAGACAAAAGACAAAAAAAAAATTTAAATCGACGTATAGATGGTTTACAGGGTTGTTCCAATTTCTGCAGTACAGCGGAGTGACTCAGTGTTACATAGATGTGCATATATACACATACGTATATATATAAAGTGTGCGTGTGTGTGTGTGTGTGTATATATATAAGTGTGTGTGTACACACACGCATACATTCACACATTCTTTTTTCATCACGGTCTATCCCCAGAGATGGGGTAGAGTTCCCTGTGCTCTAGAGCAGGACCTCGTTTCTGTCCACCTTCTCTTCCCTTTGACATTAATCTCTGCTCTCTAGGCCTCAAAGCCTCGGTCCCCATCCCACCATGTTTTAGGGTTCACTTAGCTGTTTGTTGGCTTGCTTTTGTCTTTTGTGGGCTGCACCCACAGCATATGGAGGTTCCCAGGCTAGGGGTCTAATTGGATCTGAAGCCTCTGGAGTACACTACAGCCACAGCAGCGTGGGATCTGAACCCCATCTGCAACCTACACCACAGCTCACGGCAATGCAGCATCCTGCATCCACTGAGCAAGGCCAGGGATCGAACTCTCATCCTCATGGGCATTAGTCGGGTTTGCTGATCACTGAGCCATGACAGGAACTCGTCACTTGGCTGTTTATCATGTCTCTGTAGCCCCTTTTACCTAGCAAAATGCCTGGCATGGATCAGAGGTTCAAAAAGTGATGCTGCAAGTTCCCTGGTGGCTCAGCCGGTTAAGGATCCTGAGTTGCCAGTGCAGCGTCTCGGGTCACCGCTATGCCATGGGTTCCATTCCTGGCCCAGGAACTTCTGCACGCTGTGGGTGCGGCCGAAAATAAGTGATGATGGAGGAATAGGACATGCCTGTGACGGAAGCTCACCTCCTTCCGACAGTCCACAGTCCTGTGAACTCTCAGTGGCCCCCTCCCCTTTCTGTTCCTCTTCTACGAGTCCTGCTTAGAATGCTCTAGTTGGAGGGATGGCCGTGAGCTTTACTGCTCAGGGAGCTGTAGGTTTGAGGATGGTGTGATGAACACGTAAGCAAGAGAGCCAGGTATGAAACACATCTTTTAAAAAAATGAACCAAAAAATTCCCTCTCCTTAAGTACTTCTTTTTTTTTTTGTCTTTTTGTTGTTGTTGTTGTTGCTATTTCTTGGGCCGCTCCCGAGGCATATGGAGGTTCCCAGGCTAGGAGTCGAATCGGAGCTGTAGCCACCAGCCTACGCCAGAGCCACAGCAACACGGGATCCGAGCCGCGTCTGCAACCTACACCACAGCTCACGGCAACGCCGGATCCTTAACCCACTGAGCAAGGGCAGAGACCGAACCCGCAACCTCATGGTTCCTAGTCGGATTCGTTAACCACTGCGCCACGACGGGAACTCCTCCTTAAGTACTTCTGAGAATAGCCGGGACTCAGTTTAATTTAGGGACTCAGGTTAACTTGACACCTATGTCAGAGCTTAAAACCCAAGAAACTAATACATGTTGCAGTTTAACCTCAGGCACCTGCTTTTAGGTCTTAACACTGGAACCAGCTCCTTGGCGTTCGATTGGATACACTTATTGGTGAACACTTGCCTTTTGAAGGATTTCCTAGGAGAAAAGGGCTTTGTGGTCTTGGATCTGTTTCCTTCTAAGTGTATGTTCCTTGCTGAGTCCAGTAGTCCCTCTGAGCCACGCTTTCTCATCTCCTACGGCTGGAGCTTATGCCGCGGCTTCTCCTCACAGTCCTTGTAGGGATAAAAGGAGTTAATTGATGCACGCCCTTTCAGATGCCTTCAGATCAAGGCATCGCTCATGTGTTAGGGACTCTGATTACTCAGGGAACACGTTTGCAACCTAGTAGAACTCCCCAGGGCCTTAAAGGAGCTGCGGATAGGAAGAATCCCAGTCGGATTAAGGAGAAAAATGCTTTGGTGTCTGCAGGGGGCTCTCTGGCCACCTCCCGCTGCAGTTGTAGACAAACTTCACTGCCTCGATGCCCTTTAAGCACTTCTGCGTGACAGCAGCTCAGCGAGCACCAGGCCTGCCATCCTTCAGCTGCACAGTCTGCGTTCTCCTCTTCTTTTCCTGAACCGCTGAAATAGCAGCATCGTTCAGAGCAGCTCATTTCTGGGGTTGACAGCTGGCTTTCAGAGCTGGAAGAGAACTCAGGGATGGGGAGATCATAGAACGTAGGATTAGCCAGCCCCTCGGTGGCCTGTGCCGTTTTTAGCAAATCATATAACACTCTAGGTGGAAGAAATGCATTTTCCTATAGTGTCTTTTATTTCAGTCCTAATAGTGATTCCAATACACAGTCAAGAAAAATGGCCAAAATTATGCCACTGGAACATGAGGTCATGGGGAGAAGGGGTAGGAAATATTTATAGTTGCAAACAAGGCTCTTGGAGGAAAACCCAGCCATTTGTCTCACTAGTGCTTATCCCAGAAACAGTAGAAATTTCAATGGAATGGTCTGTTTTTTTCCTCAGCATCCCTTTTCTCCTACCTATTTCTCTCCAAAATAATCCAAATGCCTGCCTCTCCTTTTTAAAAAAAATTATTTTATGGACGTATAGTTGATTTACAATGTCTGGTTAATTTCTGTTGTGCAGCAAAGCGATTCATGTATATATCTGTATGTGTCTCCATCTATCTATATGCGCATACATTCTTTTTCATGTTCTTTTCCATTATGGTTTATCACTTTGGCTCACCTTCTTCTTTTTTGCACATTTTCTTATTATAGTTGATTTACAGTGTTGCGTCAATTTCTGCCGTGCGGCATGGTGAGCCAGTCACACGTATGTCCTTTTTCTCATATTATCTTCCGTCACGGCCTATCCCAGGAGATTGGATAGAGTTCCCTGTGCAAGACCTCACTGCTTATCCATTCTAAACGGACTCGTTTGCATCTCCCAACCCCAGACTCCCTGTCCATCCCACTCCCTCCCGGCTGCCTCTTGGCAACCATGAATCTGTCCTGTGTGTCTGTGCCTCTCCTCCTTGAAAAGCCCTGGGATCTATCCTGTGACATGTTCTTGATATTTCTGACTTGGATACTCACACCCTGAGTCCCAGCCAAGTCTTATTTTTATTTCATTGAGAGTTTGAAGAATACGTGATGATAAAACGATGGGCACTTGGCCTGAAGGTCCAGGACAGATCGCACAGCATAAGGGTGCCTGTGTCATCAAATGAGGACCCCAGTCCCAGTCTCACGGTGTGTGTGCAGGCTTCCCCAAAGCCAGACGGAATTCTCGCAGGCCAGCAGGGTGTCTGAGAATTCACCTCAGTCCTGACACCGTCAGTGGGAGGTAGGAGCAGATGCCACAGGTGAAGGGCGCAGACCCACCAGCCACCTTCCCCTTCAGGGTCAATCGCCAACCCAGGTCCTGCCTGTGCCTCTGACCAGCTGCTGCCACCATGGACTCCGGGGATGGAGTCACCTGCTGCTGAGCACAATGTTTGAGAAAACCCATTTCCTCACTAGATCGTCATTTTTCTTCTCTTTTTGTGGCCACCCCTGCAGCATATGGAGGTTCCCAGGCTAGGGGTCGAATTGGAGCTGCAGCTGCCAGTCTACACACAGCCACCACACCACCAGATTCAAGTCGCGTCTGTGACCTCCGCCACAACTCACGGCAATGCCAGATCCTTAACCCACTGAACAAGGCCAGGGATCGAACCTATCTCCTCACAGATATTAGTCAGGTTCTTAACCCACTGAGCCACAAAGGAGACTCCAAAATCATCAATTTATAAGGAAATCAAAGGAAACGGAGCAAAGGCCAGAAGGGATGAATGGGGCCAGGCGTGGGGAGAGGCCACAGAGCTTCCTGCCCCCTGACAGCGCCCTCGCCGTCCCCACATGTTCACCGCCGTCACACTCTTGGAACCCTGTCTGTCTAGGTTTCTATGGAGACGTCATCACACAGGCACGATTGATTGAATCATCGGCCATTGGCAATGGAGTCAACCCCCAGCCCTTCCCCCAGCCCAGATCCCAGTTTGGGACTGAAAGTTCCAGCCCTCTCTTCATGGGCTTGGTTCTCGGACCACCAGCCCCTACCCTTGAGTGGGATCCAGAGGTCGCCTCCCCTGAAGGATTTTCAGGACCTGAGACCAGAAACCAAGTATGATTCCATCACGTTATTGCTCAGGAAATTCCCAGAAACTGGCTGCAGACTGCATAGGTATTTTTCCTATAAAGCACAATGTGGCAAATATCCAAGATGCTCTTTTTTTTTCTTCTGTCTTTTGCTTTTTTAGGGCTGCATCTGCCGCATATGGAAGTTTCTAAGCTAGGGGTCGAATGGGAGCTACAGCTGCCAGTCTACACCACAGCCATAGCAAGGCCCAATTCAAGCCGCATCTGTGACCTACACCACAGCTCATGGCAATGCCGGATCCTTGACCCACGGAGCGAGGCCAGGGGTTGAACATGCATCCTCATGGATCCTAGTTGGATTCGTTTCTGCTGCACCACGATGGGCACGCCAAGATGCTCTTTTTTTTGAAGAACTGTTCTGTTAGAGCATGGCTTAAACACACAGTCCACCTGTGCCTTAACCAGGGCTGGACTATGATACACGCTCCACACAGGCGTCTTATGTAACCTGGCCTAGTCTGTTACTCAAGACACATTAGCATCAGCAAGGATGGAATAACCGAGAAGAAAAGGGTCCCCAAGTGCAGATAAGGTTCTGCAGATGAGGCAGGGTGCTGGGCAGTGAACTGTAGAAGAGTAAACGGTTACCATGGGAACGAAGCAGATTGGCGGTACCTGACCTGACCCAGTGGCCACCCGGGAGACCTGCGTTAAAAGATGCTCAAACACGTTCTTCTCAATATGTCCTATTTCACTCAGAACAATTTGACATCTTATTAGGTTGAGCTTTGCTCTCTCAAACACGCAGTTTATCATACAGAATCTCTGGGGTACAGCAGCTTCGATGGATGATGCTGGCAGGGGGGTCTGTCCCTGCGTCAGGAAGCCGAGGCACCCCCAGGGTCTGCTGCCTGGGAGTTGGCAGCGGGGGGGGAAGGGTGGGCATAGAGGGGGGCAGGGTGCAGCCAGAGCCGGAGTCCCCTGCTTCATGGTCTTCCCCGGGTGGGTTTCCTCGTTCTCTCTTCAGGGCCCCTCTGCTGGTGGGAGGTGGCAAGTCCATCCTTTGGGGAAGGCTGCCTCTGAGTGGTGGCAGGAAGGGGGACCACAGAGGCATGGATGTTTGAAGTCAGAGGAACCCCGAGGCGCTTGGTCTGGATCCTTATCTCACAGATGCAGAAAGGCGAGCTCTTCTCTTAAGGGCACAAGCCTGTCATGGAAAGTCCATGTTCTCTATTAAGATGCGGAAAGGCCCTTGCGATGCTTATGTAACTGCAGTCTTTTGGCTGGACCGTCTTCCCAGTTCCAGCCCGAGATTTTCACGGGAATTCTTGAAATTCACGAAGGAGGGCAGTTTGCATGGTGAGTTGCTGCTGGGTGCTGCCTTGTCTGTGTTTGTTGCTGTTTGATCAGTCGTGCCAACTACAGAAAGTAGGTAACCTCCAGAGGCGGCTGAAGGCATAGATTTAACATAAACCATGTTGATGGGGCACAGCTCTGGGGCCATCTGTCCTGCCCCCAAAGGTACAGCCCCCCCAGATTCCTTGGCTTCCTCTGCTCCGTCTCCTCTTCCCCTGGGTCCTCCACGGACATGCTTTCCTCCTCTCTGTGTCCCTCTCCTCGTACTCAGCCAATGCTCACAAAGGAACAACTCTTGTATGGATTCTCTTTGTCTTCCAAGGAGGAACGCTGGCTTATCCTAATTTGATTTGACTTTTCCAGCCAGGTGGATTCTCCCTGGGGCTAACTAAGTTCCCCTTTTAAAAACAGGGCCAGGGACTATGGAAGACAGTATGGAGGTTCCTCAGAAGGCTGAAAATATGGTTGTCTTATGATCTAGCAGTTCCAGTCCTGGGCGCATATCCAGCCAAAACTACAACTCAAGAAGATACATGCACCCGTGTTCATAGCAATGCTATTCGCAATAGCCAAGACATGGACACAACCTAAATGTCCATCATCAGAGGAATGGATACAGAAGATGTGGTTGTGTGTGTGTATATATGGTGGAATATTACTCAGCCATAAAAAGAATGAAATAAGACCATTTGCAGCCACATGGATGGACCTAGAGATTATTATACCAAGCGAAGTAAGTCAGACAGAGAAAGACAAATACCATATGCTATCACTGATATGTGGAATCTAAAATAGGACAAACAAACTTACCTATGAAACGGAAACAGACTCACAGAGAACAGACTTGTGGCTGCCAAGGGGGAGGGATGGTTTGGGAGTTGGGGGTCCGCAGATGCGAACTAGTATATATGGGATCAATAAACAATAAGGCCCTACTGTGGAGCGCAGGGAACTGTATTCAAAATCCTATGATAAACCATAATGGAAAAGCGTATGAAAAATGCGTTTATATGCATAACTGAATTACTCTGCTCCCTAGCAGAAATTCACACAGCATTGTAAATCAACTATACTTCAATTAAAAAAAATTGGGCCACAGAGGGAAGAGAATCCTTAGAGAACTCTATTTTCATGTCTGAGGATGTGTAAATAGCTTTTTGTAGATTTGGTTCGCATTACTTCTGTCCAAGGTCCTTACCCAGCCAACCCACTGTAACCCTGAACTTCAGGTGAGTTTGAGTCTGGCACCTGCAGACCGTCCTACTTGGACACGGGCTGTGACTAAACCGCAAAGTCACAGGGGCGGTCTCAGGACAGGAAGGTCTACCAAGTGCTGCTTCAGGGAACATGTGAGCACCCAGCTCTGAAAGGAACCAGAAAAGACCCTGGAAACATGGTTTTCCAGAAGGAATGAGTCGAAGCCCCATGATTCTTTGCTGGATGCCAAGCCAAGAAGCCCAACTCCCCAGAGAAAGTGATTGGTCAAGGCTGGAAGGGCTGACATGGGGCGGGGATGCTTAGCATCACGAAGCCTCAGTCTCCATGGAAACCCCGTGGATTCTATGATCTCCCTCTGGACCAACAAGTCACCCTATGTTGTCAGCCTGCAGTGAACTTCAAGAAGGCCTGGTGAGTTTGGAAATCTCTGGTGCACTATAAACAAAGACCAAGTTTTTTTTTTTTTTTGAAAGGAGGGAAGAAAAGTCTTCGTGTGCAGCCCTTAAAGGTTAATGGTAGTGAAGATGAGTCGTTGCAGGTTTTGTAAAATGCAGAATCCCACACCAAAATGCCTAATGAAGGTGCTTCTTCCATCAGCATGATTGTTGCTGTCCTTTCTCGGGTTAGCCTTTCGGATATCAAAATCCCACAGCATCCTAGTGATACTTCGGCAGAAGAGGCTCCGTAGACTCCTGATGCGTTAATCTTCAGTTGAGCAAGGTAAACGCGAGGTTACTTGGGGAGTTTTCCCAAGGCAGAGCAGGCCAGAGAGGGGGTCGGAACGCTTGTTGAAACTTGCAAATCTGGCATCTCTGTGCCTTGCAGATTTTCTGTATTTCACGTGTAACGCGTTCATCTTCACCAACTGGCCTTCTGAATGATTCCTCGTTATTCTACAGATTTCATGAAAGATAGTTATGGAATGAAAATAGTATACATAAAGAGAGTATCACACACGAGTGGAATAAAGGATGCCCCGTTTTTTCCAGAATCTAGCTCACATCCTCCGTGTCATTTATTATGTAAATCAACATGCTCGTCACATATCCTGTCCCAAACATGATGTCAGGTAGATTTAAGTAGCTAAATATAAAAGCAGAAATAAGGATAACATGGCACCATGAAAACCAAGAAAAATGAAGATAATTACCTGCTCCATCAATAGAGAAGAACATTCTCAGCATAAAAGCAATAAAATGATCATGAGGAAAACTTATTCTTAGATTTTAATGATCTAATAAACAAGTTATATGTATAAACATTATACATTTAAAGTCTAGAGCACAGAGTTCCCCCTGTGGCACAATGGGGTTGGCGGTGTCTCTGGACCGCTGGGACACAGGTTTGATCCCCAGCCCAACACAGTGGGTTAAGGATCCAGTATGGATTGCTGTGGCTGTGGCATAGGCTGGAATGGTCTCAGATGTCATACCTGCCCCGGGAATTCCATATGCTGCAGGGTGGCCAAAAAAGAAAAAAAAAAAAAAGGCTATAGCAGAAATACAAGGGAAGCAAAAATCAGATAAGTTATTTGCAACACATTTCATATGTAATGTACTTAATGTAGTAAGAGATGAAATGTATTTTTAGGAGTTCCCATCATGGCTCTAGTGGTTAACGAATCCGACTAGGAACCATGAGGTTGTGGGTTCGATCCCTGGCCTTGCTCCATGGATTAAGGATCGGGCATTGCTGTGAGCTGTGGTGTAGGTTGCAGACAAGGCTCGGATCTGGCAATGCTGTGGCTCTGGCGAAGGCCGGCAGCTATGGCTCAGGTTAGACACCTAGCCTGGGAACCTCCATATGCCGCGGGAGCAGCCCTAGAAAATACCAAAAATATATATATATATTTTTTAATTGGGCAAAATACATAATCAGGATGTTCCAGAAATAGAACTACAATATGATTTAGCAATCCCACTGCTGAGCATCTATCTGGAGAAAGCCATAATTTGAAAAGAACTATGCACCCCAGTGTTCACTATAGCACTATTTATGATAGCAAGACATGGAAGCATCCTAAATGTCCATCGACAGAGGAACGGGTGTAGGAGATGTGGTACATACATACAATAGAATACTACGCAGCCATAAAAAAGAACGAAACCATGCCATTTGCAGCAACATGGATGGACCTAGAGATTCTCGTACTAAGCAAAGTCAGACAGAGAAAGGCAAATATCATGATATCACTTCTATTGGGAGTCTTTAAAAATGATGCAAACAAACGGATTTACAAAACAGAAACAGACTCACAGAACTATGCACAGACATTGAAAACAAATTTGTGGTTACCATAGGGGAAGGAGGGGAGACGATGGATTAGGGGTTTGGATTAGATGTGCACACTCTTGTATATGGAACAGTTGGTCAATGGGAACCTGAGGTCTAACACCAAGGAACTCTACCCAATATTCTGCCCCAACCTATATCAGAATGGATATACGTATAACTGAATCACTTTGCTGTACAGCAGAAATGAACACAGCATCGTAAATCACCTGTACTTCAGTAAAATAAAAAAGGCATGTTCTAGGACTCTCCTGATGGCTTGAGGATCCGGCATTATCTCTGCAGCAGCTCAGGTTGCTGCTGTGGTGTGGGTTCGATCCCTGGCCCCGGAACTTCCACATGCCACAGGCATGGCTACTAAAAAAGATGTTCTGAAAAGTGGAAGCAAGCTGGAACCCATTAATAATTACTGCTGTCTTGTGGGTGATACTGAGAACTTGGAAATAACCACTTCTTCTATGAAGAAATATTGATGATGGGACCAAATTATGATACATTCATATAATATTCAAGGTTATGTGTCAAGCTACTGGACAAAGATTGTATAATTAAATCTCCTGTCTTTCCTCAAAACGTGTACGAGTGAAGACATAGTCATAGGACTATGGTTATAAGACACTGAAAAGCCAAGAGGGAAGCAGCAAATTAAGATATTGTGGAGTTCCCGTCACGGCTCAGTGGTTAACGAATGGAACTAGGAACCACGAAGTTGCGGGTTCGATCCCTGGCCTCGCTCCGTGGGTTAAGGATCCAGCGTTGCCGTGAGCTGTGATGTAGGTTGCAGACTCAGCTTGGATCCCATGTTGCTGTGGCTGTGGTGTAGGCCGGTGGCTACAGCTCTGATTAGACTCCTAGCCTGGGAACCTCCATATACCACAGGTGCGGCCCTAGAAGAAGACAAAAAGACACACACACACAAAAAGATATTGAGAAAGTCCCGTAAGACGTAAAGATGGGATCGTGTGAACAAATCAATCCTAGTAAGGCAAGTCGGGCCGGGGGCACCTGTTCGAGAAGCTTTCAGCCCTGGAGACCTTTTCATTCATTAGGGATACACTCTGGTCCCTAACACGCTGGCTACGTGGCAGCTGCAGAGAGCAACAGTGAGTGAATGAAGCGACTGCTTTCTGGAAGGGACCCGAGGCAGTTCCTACTAAGCCCGCTCTCCTGTCACCCACCTGCAGAGCTGAGGGAGTCGCCTCTGCCTGAGAGGGTGACACTGCAGACTGAGGGAGAGAAGGAACGTTCACCAAGCGATGCTAAATAAAGCAGCAGCTTACTCGTGTGGGAAAACATAAAACCAGCAACTCTTGCTCCAGATTCCCACGGGAATGGAGTCCAGGTGCATTACAGGTAGAGAACAGACCTGTCGTTGCCAAGGGGGAGGGGGGTGAGAGGGAGGGAGTGGGAGGGACGGGGAGTTTGGGGTTATAGATGCAAACGATCCCATTGAGAATGGATAAGCAATGAGGTCCTTCTGTACAGCACAGGGAACTGCATCCAGTTTCCTGGAACAGACCACGATGGAAGATAATATGAGAAAAATTATACACACACATGACTGGGTCGCTTTACTGTACAGCCGAAATTGGTCCATTGTGAAGCAAGTATACTTTAATTTACTTTAATTTTTTAAAAAGAGCCGTAGAGATAAGAAACCCACACACACACACACACAAAAAAAAACGGGTAAATATGGAAAGCAACACTAAAGCTTTTGGCAAGTACATAGACAAATATCTTAATGACCCCACTGGGGTGGAAAGGGTTTCGCAGACAAGACACACATGTTACAAACCACACCCACCACGAAAGGTGTAAATCATTGGCACATTATAAGAGATCATTTTTTTAAAGTGTGGGCTGGAGGAGCTACCACAGTCTACATGAAAAGAGAATTCATTTGATCTTTTTTTTTTTTTGTCTTTTTACCATTTCTCGGGCCACTCCCGCGGCATATGGAGGTTCCCAGGCTAGGGGTCCAATCGGAGCTGTAGCCACCGCCCTACGCCAGAGCCACAGCAACATGGGATCTGAGCTGCGTCTGCAACCTTCATCACAGCTCACGGCAACGCCGGATCCTTAACCCACTGAGCGAGGCCAGGGATTGAACCTGCAACCTCATGGTTCCTAGTTGGATTTGTTAACCACTGAGCCAGGACAGGAATTCTGAATTCATGTGATCTTTAAAGCTAGGAAGGAACGTTTTTCTTTTAGGGGGTGCAAGTTTAATCATTTAAAATTCCATCTCCTCTTTGGCTTCTCCCAGGGTGTGGTGGCCCTGGATGAAGGGTGCAAAGGTCCAGTGATTTTTCGTGCTTGTCTGAAATAGTTCCCACTTCAAAAGAGAAAAAGATAACCAAGGATAGTCTTTTCCCATCCAGGTTATCGAAACATGCTTCCACAAATCAATAAATGAAATATAAACCATTGAATATAAAAATGGACCAATGATACCATCCAGCAACCCAAGGAGCGAAAACCCCAATGGGCAATAATACATTGCTCTGAACGATCTTGGGTTGTATACATTGTCAGGAAAGCACAGGTTCAAACTCCAGTGAGACCTCATTTCTCCCTGTCACAATGGCAAACCGGCACCTCCTGACACAGCCACGTATTGGAGAGAGGAACAGCGGCAGTTGTCATTACGTGACGGGTGGAAAGGGCCACCCACCCCGGCAAAGTTAATGAGGGAGCGGTTCCAGCCCACGCCTAAGCCTTGGAGGGACTCCTTCCAGGAGGCTGTTCAGTGCTGGGATGGAGATACATGCAAGACTGTTTATCGCAGCCTTGTTTGTACAAGGGACACTTGGGGAACAATTATTAAAGGCACTAGTGGAGGTGTGGAGACGTGGCATACAGCATCAAACTGTGACGGGCTAGGCAGGGAGGGGGGCACAGCTGCCTGAATCAATCTGCGGGAGCCTCACGCACCCAGCACTGAGGGGCAAGTCAAGTTGCAGGGGGCGTGCCGTATATGGTGCCATCCTGGAGTGTAAAATGCCAAGCAAGGATGTGCCCTGAGTAGCCAGATAGAAGCTAAGGTAGCTGAAGCAGTTTTGTTTGGTTTTTTTCCCGGCGTTTTTATTATACTGCTTTTCTTTTCCTTCTGAGTTGTGTTATTTTGGAACGTTTGATGATAGTCTTTTTTATGGATCAAATACATCATCTTATTCCTTGCATTTCTTATCAATTCCTTTATGGTATCTGAAGAACAGAAGCCTTTTCTTTTTCTTTTTTCTTTTTCTTTTTTTTTACTAGTCGATGCTATCAAATTTCCTTTTGGGTTAGTATGGCTTGTTTAAGAAATGTTTTCTTCCCTCAAGTTTATGAAGTTATTTTCCCATATCATCCTCGAGATGTTTCATAAATGTGCCTTTCACTTTTAGGTCTTTATATTTTGTGGCATTCATCTTTGCAAATTGTGAGCGATAGGGTCCATGGCTTTTTTCAAGCGGCTACCTGATTGACCCATTGAAGCAGATATTTGAATGTGTGGGCTAATAAAGACCAGATTTAGGATGACGGTGCGCCCTGGATGGGCAGGAGGAAAACGCCATTCAGGGTTGGCAGGGCGGGTACGCAACTGTGTTTGTTAGGTTTTGTTGCTTAACCTGGGTGATGGGTGCGAGGGTCATGTGATTTTTTTTGTTTTCTTTCTGCGTGTCTGAGATAGTTCTTACTTCAAAAAGAACAGAGGCTCATCGGGTTTAGAACCCGACCTAGTGTCCCTGAGGGTGCACGTTCGATGCCTCGCTCGGTGGGTTGAGGATCCGGCATTGCCAAAAGCTGGGGCATAGGTCACAGATGCGGCTCCGATGCCACTGCTGGCCTGGGAACGTCCATATGCTGCAGGTATGATGGTAAAAAGTAAAAAAAAAGAAAAACAACAAAGAACAACAGAAGAAACAGAGGATAAAAAATAATCAAAGAAAGTAGAGCATATTTCCCAGAGCTGAGGACATCTCTTCAAATGGAAAAGACCCACAAATAGGACAAATGAAAATAAGATCCGTGCCATCCGTGATATTCATATTTAATGTGTAATTTTAGATGAATCTGAGGACATGTTCTTAAAAGCCAGAGGTAGGAGGGAGGAGGGCGGGGAGATACGGGGAGAGAGGAATATTCCATGAAGCAAAGCAGGCTCCTTACAAAGAAATACAAGTTCTTTGATGCTTTGCTTATTAAAACGCCTCAACCGGAAGACAGTGGATAACTGTCTCCAAGGCTGGGAGGGACCCTCCAAGATGTGACCCCGACCAAGCTTCCCGGGAATGTGGAGATGAAATGAAGACATTTTTGCCTTGCAAACTTGGATGCATTTATCTTAACACAAGCCACCTCAGGAAAAGATAATTAAGATTGTACTCCAGCAAAGCAAAATCAGAGCCTGAGAGAGCAAGTTATTTTATTTATTTTTATTTTTTGTCTTTTTAGGGCCACACCTGAGGCACATGGAGCTTCCCAGACTAGGAGGCGAATCAGAGCCACAGCTGCCGACCTACACCACAGCCACAGCAATGCGGGATCCGAGCCACATCTGCGACCTACACCACAGCTCACGGCAACGCCAGATGCTTAACCCACGGAGCGAGGCCAGGGATCAAACCTGAATCCTCGTGGATACTAGTTAAGTTCATTACCACTGCACCACCATGGGAACCCCCCACAAGCTATTTTAAAAGGATGAAAGTAAACAAGGAAAAAGTAAAAAAAAAAAAAGAAAAAGAAAAAAAATCATTAGGGGTAATAGTCCAGAATGACAGGTGGGCAGCCTAGAAGGTAAATTACATCTTTCAATAAATATTAAATTTAACAAATCTCGGAGTTCCCGCTGTGGCTCAGTGGTTAATGAACCCAACTAGAATCCATGAGGTTGTGGGTTCAATCCCCAGCCTCACTCAGTGGGTTAAGGATCTGGCATTGCCGTGAGCTGTGGTGTAGGTCGCAGACACAGCTCAGATCCTGCCTTGCTGTGGCTGTGGCGTAGGCCAGTGGCTACAGCTCCGATTTGACCCCTAGCCTGGGAACCTCCATATGCCACAGGTGCGGCCCTAAAAAGACCAAAAAAAAAAAAATTAAGAAATCACGTGTATGATTTTTGGGGTTGTAAAAAGATCTACTACTTCTATTTAAAAAGATGAAAAAGTGAGTTGACGTCCTCAGTCTTGCCGAATAAAGCTGTTGCTTGTAAGCTGGAGCTTTATTTGTCCTACGAAAGAAAAAAAGGTTGCCAATTATATTTCTCCCAAATGCTTTCATCTCCCTTAGCACTTTAATTTTATATTTATTGAAAAAGTCCATTGGAGTTCCGTCGTGGCTCAGTGGTTAACAAATCCGACTAGGAACCATGAGGTTGTGGGTTCCATCCCTGGCCTCGCTCAGTGGGTCAGGGATCCAGCATTGCCGTGAGCTGTGGTGTAGGCTGCAGACGTGTCTTGGGTCCCGCGTTGCTGTGGCTCTGGCGTAGACCGGCGGCTACGGCTCCGATTAGACCCCTAGCCTGGGAAGCTCCATATGCCATGGGTGTGGCCCTAAAAAGACAAAAAAAAAAAAAGTCCATTTGGAATTATTTAAAATTTTTAAAAATCATAGACCAAGAGGAAGCATAATTAAAGGGGAAAATATTAAATTGGTTATATATTGCTAAAATGCTCAGATTCAGAGTAATTTTCAATAGAGAGGCTTTCTGGTTGGTGTTTTCGGTCCATCGTCCTCTTGCCGTGAGTGAGTCACGTGGTCAATGCACGTTTCTTCCCTTCCCTTCTCCTCTTTTCTGTTCCCTTTCCTTCCCCACCCTCAGCATATGGAAGTTCCTGGGCCAGGGATCGAATCTGAGCTGCACCTGCAACCCAGCACCCAATCCTTAACCCACTGCATCATGGCAGGAACTCCCAACATTTCTCAAACAATGCTACACTATTGTATTTTATTTTTTATTTTTATTATTATTTTTTTGTCTTTTTGCCTTTTCTAGAGATGATCACTTCATTTTTTTAGGACTATTCAGTTTTTGTTTCTGCTTATTATTTTTGGTATTTTTGTTGTCATTTATGTTTCTCGCCACACACCCCCCCCCCATTGTTTCCATAAAAAAGAGACTCCACTTGATCTTAAAGCTAGAAACCTTTTTCTTCTGGGGTGCAAGTTTATTAACTGAAAATCCCATCTCCTCTATGGCTTTGGTCGCACTGCTCAATGCCACAGGGAATAGTTACAGAATCCTACCACTTTCAACATTTTTAACTAATTTTGAGTTTCCCGAGTATATCGGAAAAGGCTTACTTGCAATTTTAGAACAGCATGTAAATACTACAGACCTTGGCATTAGTGCAATGAAGAGAAGGTTTCATCCTGGAAAGCACAAGAGGTGATACAGGTGCCAACGTTCTTTATCCTACATCCTGCATCCCTCGAGAAGTGCCGTCTAAAACTGATGGGTACATTACCAAAGGCAGTTCAACCTGCCAGAGCAAATAGACCCTGAAATCCCAGTCTTTTCAGTGGTAGGTTCTGTTTCCATCACTTAAGTGAAGGTAGGTGACCTTGAAGATGCTGAGTCAAGGACCCAGGTCCCTCCCACTTGTGGATTCATCACCTCTGAATATTTGAGAAGATTTTCACTCTAACCTCAGAGTGGGAAAGAGCCAGAGGGTTCTCAGAATATGTCTGGGATGCTTTATGGGCCAGGCCTGAGAAGAGCCTCTGCTTCTGCCACATTCCAACAGTGAGAACTTAGTCCCACCAAGAGCGGGCTGGGACGTGCAATGAGCTGTGTCACTTGCAGGAAAAGGAACATCGGTTGGGTGAGTAGTAAACAGGTGTCCTCCAAAATGGGCACAGAAACGGGGATTCAGATTTGTTGTGAAAATGGTAATGATGATTTAAAATTTGTTAGGCAATGATGATGATTTTTAAAAAGTGAAAACATAATGGAAGAAAAGTTGTTACAAAGAGAACAGTTGAAAATTAGGACCAACAGGCATGTGCAAAGATGCTCAGTGTCACTGATTTTTAGAGAAATGTACATCAGAATTACAGTGAGGTATCAGCTCACACCAGTCAGAGTGACTGTCATTAAAAATTCTATAAACAGTAGATGCTGGAGAGGGTGTGGAGAAGAAGGAACCTTCCTACACTGTTGGTGGGAATGTAAGTTGATGCAGCCCCTGTGGCGAACAGAATGGAGGCTCTTCAGAGAAGTGAAAATAGAATTACCATACGATCCAGCAAGCCCACTCCTGGGCTAATTCCAGACAAAACCAGAATTTGAATAGATCTGTGCACCCCAGCGTTCATAGCAGCACTATTTTAATGGCCAAGACACGGAAGCAACCTAAATGTCCATTGAAAGAGGAGTGGTTAGGAGTTCCCATAGTGGCTCAGCAGAAACGAACCTGACGAGTATCCATGAGGACACAAGTTCGATCCCTGGTCTTGCTCAGTGGGTTAAGGATCTGGCGTTGCCATGAGCAGTGGTGTAGGTCGAAGATGCAGCTCAGATCCTGTGGTGCTGTGGTCGTGGTGTAGGCTGGAAGCTGCAGTTCCAATTCAACCCTAGCCTGGGAACCTCCATATGCTGTGGGTACAGCCCTAAAAAGACCAAAAAAAAGAAAAAAGAAAAGAAAGAGGAATGGATAAAGAAGATGTGATACATGCAGACAATGGAATACTACTCAACCATAAAAAAGAATGAAATAATGCCATTTGCAGCAACACGGATGAACCTAGAGATTCTCATACTAAGTGAAGTATGTCAGAGAAAGACACATATGATATCACTCACATGTGGAATCTAACAAAGTGACACAAATGAATTTATTTACAAAACAGAAACAGACTCAAAGACCTAGAAAACAAATGTAAGGTTATCAGAGGGGCTAGCAGGTGGGGGGGATAAATTAGGAATTTGGGATTAAAATACACATACTGCTATAAAGAAAATAGGTAAACAACAAGGCCCTACCGTAGAGCACAGGGAACTGTATTCAATGTCCTGTAATAACCTGTAATGGAAAAGAATCTAAAAAAGACATGTGGAGTTCCGGTTGTGATGCAGTGGGTTAAGAACCCAACATAGGGTCTGTGTGAGGATGTGGGCTCCATCCCTGGCCGCACTCAGTGAGTTAAGGATCCAGTGTTGCTGCAAACTGCAGCACAGCTCCCAGAGGTGGCTCGGATCCACTGTGGCTGTGGCTCTGGCCTCAGGTGCAGCGTGGACTTGACCCCTAGCCCGGGCACTTCCATATGCCACAGGCGTGGCTCTAAAAGAAAAATAATAATGGTAATAATAAATTTAAAATAAAAAGAACATAGGTATATAGATAAAACGGAATCACTTAGCTGTACTCCTGAAGCTAACACAGCATTGTAAATTAACGACGCTTCAATTTAAAAAAATGCTTTTAAAAAAAGGACAATAGGAGTTAAATTCTTCATCTTCTGCATCAGGCAGTCTGTAGATTCTGTTGGAAGTTGGTAAATCAAGAAGTAGCTGCCTAAGCTTCTTGCCCAGGCCCTGGAGGAAGCTCCCAGGGACATGAACAAATTGGGTGGTGCGGATGCTGGCTTTGGCAATGACTGTGGTGGGGAAGGATAATTTACATTTTTATTGTTACTTTTCTGTGCTGTTGTGAAGTTTCATTCTTCCGCCTATGGCTATCTTTTGTTATCATTCAATTAATCATAGTAAGAGTGGTAAAACAGAAGCAGAAATATTAAAGCCCAGGGCAGAGAGCCACTTGAATAATAAGTAACTATAGACAAGGAATAAGAAACAACATTGTTTCGTAACATGTATTAGCACACGAACAACAACGAAGCCTCATCATATTAGGGGCAAAATGCAGGATACAAAATTTTTGACAAATACAATCTGTTTCATATAAGTAATAGGCCTAGAAAAGCCTAGAAGGAAACTGTTATTATTTTAGTACCATTTACTTATGATGAATTCTTTGATCGTCTTTACATTTGTCTCATTTTGTCTTTATTATTTCCTAGATGTATTCCTAGATTTATGATGAATTCTCTGACGGCCTGTACTTTTGCGTCTAGAAATTGAAATTGATTCTATTCTCAAAAAAAAGTAGAGATGAGCCATGAACGAAAACATGATAATGTGTCAGTGAAGCCGCGCATGTGGTGCTTCGAACTGGCGTTGTCTGATGATGGAATAACCGTGAGATCGAGGGATCAAGGTCCTAGGGTTTTATCCCAAATATATTGCTAATTAAACACGTGGTCCCACGCGAGGGACTCTATCCGTGCCTCCGTTTCTCATTTGCCAAGTGATGTTTACATTTTCAGTAACCACAAGCGGCACATGTTCTTACAACCTTACTTGTAACGTGCTCGTGCTACCGAAGGATGTGAAGCCGATTCAAGACCGCAGAGCCCAGGGGTGGGAACGGGGCTTCTTTTTTTCTTCTTCAGGAACAAGGCACCTGCGAGGTGGGGAGAGTCTGGCTGAGATTCAGCTAAAATCTGCTGCCTGTGGCTTTTATCCCTTGGCCTTATTTGTTGTTGTTGTTGTTGTTGTTGCTATTTCTTGGGCCGCTCCCGCGGCATATGGAGGTTCCCAGGCAAGGGGTTGAATCGGAGCTGTAGCCACCGGCCTCCACCAGAGCCACAGCAACGCGGGATCCGAGCCGTGTCTGCAACCTACACCACAGCTCACGGCAACGCCAGATCGTTAACCCACTGAGCAAGGGCAGGGACCGAACCCGCAACCTCATGGTTCCTAGTCGGATTCGTTAACCACTGCGCCACTACGGGAACTCCCCTTGGCCTTCTTTTTGCAGCTTCAGCGAAGAGCCTGCAAAACTCTTCAGGGGAACATGTCTGCCCTTCTCGTCTCTAACTAAAGAGTCCCCGTTCACGGTCCCTCTGTCTTTCTGCCACTCCCTCATCAGGGTGGCTTGATGACTCAACTAGTGCATTTGTAATATTCTGTCAACTGGAAAAAAAAATGCACCGTCTGAAAGGTGAGAATTGTTTTATTCCATGGACAAAACAGAGGGCTTAAGCCCGAGACGCAGCCTCTCAGGGCCATAGCTCGGAGGGGTGATGGTGGGGGGACGGTGGAGCCAGGATATAGAGGAGTTTTTGCAGCAAAGACCAGGGAGCATCAAAAGATGACTGTCGAGGAGTTCCCGTCATGGCGCAGTGGTTAACGAATCAGACTAGGAACCATGAGGTTGCAGGTTTGATCCCTGGCCTTGCTCAGTGGGTTAAAGATCCGGTGTTGTCCTGAGCTGTGGTGTAGGTCACAGAGACGGCTTGGATCCCACGTTGCTGTGGCTCTGGCATAGGCCGGTGGCTACAGCTCTGATTGGACCCCTAGCCTGAGAACCTCCATATGCCACAGAGGCGGCCCTAGAAAAGGCAAAAAGACAAAAAAAAATATGCATAACCTAAAAGTTGAGAGTTAAGTTTTATCTGGGGCAAAATGAGGACCGGAGCCCGGAGGCAGCCTTCCCAGAACGCTGAGAAGCCCTCCAAAGAGGTCGGGGGAAGGTCCGCGTGGAGGGGATTCGGGTGAAGGGGGAGGTCCAGGCAGCCGGGCGCACATTGTGCAGAGGTCACCGCTAGTCTCATGAAGGTCACTGCTGGTCATGAGAAGCGGACGTCACCATGAAGGACTTTAGGGCTTTTCTGGATACGAGGCGATGTGAGAACTGGGCTCATACAGTCTTCTCCTGAAAATACCTGACGATCTGACAGCCTGTTCTGCCAGTTTTCCCAGAGCCCAGAGTCCTCCCTCCTGGTCTCCACCCTGAGCTCCTTCGGGGGCTGTCGAGGGGCCGCAGCTGCCGAGGCTCCTGATTCAATCCGTGTACGATCAGGTGGCCCGTGCCCGTCCCAGCTCACAGTCCCAACCTGCCCTCCTCCGCCTTCTTCCGCTCGGTTATTTGGCTAATGTGAAGTGGCTGTAGGAGAAGAAGAAATTTCTGATGCCATAGAGTACCTCTGCAAAGGACTGAATGCTGGGTCCCCCAGATCCCTCCATTGAAATCGAAGCCCCTAATGTGATGACATCAGGAGATGGGGCTTTGGGGAGACAGGTCAGGACGCTGCAGCCCTCACGATGGGAGTTTAGCCCTCACATAGGCACCCCTCGGACTCTCTCAGTTGCTTCCTACCACGTCAGGATGCAGTGGAAAAAAAAAGTCCGCAGCCTTAACCAGAACCTGACTGCGGCCCCCCCTCCTCCGAATCCCAGCCTCCAAAACCGAGAGCTAGATTTGGGTTGTGGCTAAGCCACCAGGCCATGATGTTTGGTTACCCCAGCCTGATGGGACTATGACAGCCACTTCCCCCAATCCCGGACCACACTTCAGGTCTCCAATTTTATATCAAAGGCGGTGGCACGTTGCCTGCCCACCGTGGAGCTGGCACAGCTCTTCGTCAGCTAATATTTAGAAGGCGTACCAGAAATAAAATCAGTCTTTAAATACGCATATAATGAGGAGCATTAAACGACCCGCTGGTGGACAGAAAATATTTACTTGTTTGTATGCACTTAGCTGATCTAACAAAAAAATACATCTGGGAAGATCCCAGCCAGAAATATTTCCTAGTGATAAAATATAAACCCTTTATGGATTACATACCTTTCCCCCTCTCTTAAGATTTCCAAAAAAATGACCCTTTCTGTACAACTTAAATAACATCGGGCTTTCTGGAGTGCTTACCGCATTCGTAACAGCACTCAGTTAAAATATATGTTCGGTACCGTATTTTTTTCTAGTCTTTAAGAAAGCTTCACACAAGTGCTTTTTCAAAGGCTTTTGAAAATGAAATATTCCAAGAGGGTCTCATGTATCACTGCTGAATTGAGTAATTCTTAGCAATTACACTGAAATCCGTTCACTTTGGAGTCAGCCTTCTTTCCTGAATCTGTCGTATAATGAATGATGCTCCTTCTCAAAGCTTACTTAGCACCTTTGCAAAAATGACAGCTTGAATTTCACTGAGAGTGCCTAGATTTAACTTGCAAACGCCGTGATCTTTGCTTTGCTGTGGAATTCCTTTTTTGTGTGTGTGTTTTTTTCCCTTCTTTTGCCTTTTAGGGCTGCGCCTGTGGCATATGGAGGTTCCCAGGCTAGGGGTTGAATCGGAGCTGCAGCTGCCGGTCTACACCACAGCCACAGCAACGACAGATCCAAGCCGTGTCTTCGACCTACACCACAGCTCACAGCAACGCCAGATTCTTAACCCACGGAGTGAGGCCAGGGATTGAACCTGCAACCTCATGGTTCCTAGTCGGATTCATTTCCGCTGTGCCACGACGGGAACTCCTGCTGTGGAATTCTCGATGGGGGTAAGAAGCCACACTATTGGCCTTTAGTAGTTTGATCCGGTGACTAAGTTGTTCCATTTCTTCTCCTATAACCGCCCCCCCCCCCGACCCAACCCTCCACAGGGGCTTTCTTGACTCTGGCTTCTGGTTGAATTAGGTCAGCGAGAATCACTGGTGGAGCCAGAAGGAGAGGATGGGGGTGATCGGGGTCCCCAAGTAGGAATGATGACCCTCCACTGCCTAATGTTCCCGTCAGGCAGGGCTGCCCTGCAGCGACTGGGTAAATGATACACAACAGAATCCCCCATCGGCACAAACACTGCCTCTTCCTCCATCCCGGCTCCACATCCTCTGTCACGTCTTCTCTGACGCCTCCAGATGTGGGTGGGCAGGAGGCACAGCAGATCGAATAATTAGTATAGAGTTTGCACACAGATGTACCACGTTTGATGGAATCCCTTTGCCTCCCTGGCTCCTCAGACCACCCCCCTTTGAAACACACATGTTTATCCTGCTCAGTTTCCCACCCTCCATGTCTAATTGACTGTAGGACCATAGCAGATGCCCAGTCAATGTTTTCTGAATGAAGTTATGGTCATTTTTAGAAAAAAACAACTTTGCCAGTATGTATACACTGTTAAGCATGCATGCCTGGCACCGTGAAAAAATTCGAGATAGCCTCAACAGTCTTCTTAGGAAGAATCGCCCCTGTAAAGGCAGCAAGTGGAATATGCAAACAGCTCATACAACTCAACAGCAACAAAACAACCCAGTTGAAAAGTGGGCAGGAGGGAGTGCCCGCTGTGGTCTGGCTTGGCTCTGTGGAGGTGCCCATTTGATCCTCCCCCCGTGCGGTGGGTTAAGGATCTGTCGCTACTGCAGCTGTGGCGTAGGTCACAGTGGAGGCTTGAAATCTACCCCTGAAACTTCCATGTGCTGCACATGGGGGGAAAAAATATATGCATATATAAATAAATAAATAGAAAACAAGGAACAGCCGAGGTGTAGTGTATTATTGTAGTTATTATTATTACTTTTCAACGCTAAGATAAAATTTCCAGT
The DNA here is from genome assembly GCF_016906955.1 of Phacochoerus africanus. Taxonomy (NCBI): domain Eukaryota; kingdom Metazoa; phylum Chordata; class Mammalia; order Artiodactyla; family Suidae; genus Phacochoerus; species Phacochoerus africanus. The sequence continues at coordinate 4,071,125 of NC_062559.1, read as the reverse complement.
TAGGAAAGGAAGTACTGTAGATCCAATTTGAGAATATCCTCATGGGCAAAAATAGAAAATATATATGAATACGTGCTTATGCTTGCGTGGGAAATGTCTCAAAAGATCCACAGAAGCTCTGGGTCATGGGGCTGGCAGCTGGGGGCGAGGCTGGGAATTTGCCGTTCATTTCTGCCTTTCTGTGTGTGAGCAGATGCACCACATGACCGGGTTACTGTCATAACTGTATCACCTCCAGGCTCTAAAGGAGAAGATGATTTTGCAAACATGTAACGTGGGAAAAGACCTCGTTGGAGAGAATGTTAAAACCCAATGGCATCCCAACCAGAGACAGCTGCATTTGGGGGTAGTTCTAACTCAAGGGCCACAGCACACTTGACTTCCTCCATAATCGCGTTTCTTGGATTTCTTTCAAATCATCCCCAGTGTGTGGTGCTGTTAAATAGATGCATTATGGTCGTGCATTTATCTTTCTCTGAGCTCCCTGGCTGCACGATTAGTTAGGCAGAAATGCAGGGCGGTGAGCAGTCCTAGAAGCGATATTCTGCAACTCGGGAGGCAAGAGAAGCTCCAGCAAAGCGTTCTAAAAACTCTAGGATCATATTCTGCTGCTTTAGTCTATGTAGTGGCTTCTCCTCTTCCTGCTTCTCCCTCTCTGCCTGAGTTTCTCCTTCCTTCCTGCCTTTGATGGTGAATCTCCAGGGTTGCGTCCCCCTTCATCTGACCACACAGCATCTGTTGACTCTCTAGCATGTGACAGGCAGTGTTCTGGGCACTGAGGGTACAACTGTGGGGAAACCAAGGTTCCTGCTGGATGGCGGGGCTCTTACCGGTGCTGTGAATGGGGTCTGAGGGCCACCCCCTCCAGGGTCACCTTGCCTCGTTTTCAGGCACTCAGCACGGTGTGGGGAGGGAGCAGGAATGGGGCGGGTCAAACACGCTGACGCATGGCTCAGGGCGTCCTTTACAAGTCGCCTGAAACAGGGACAGTGGAGACCCCTTCTTAGAGCTTCCAGGAGCACGTGTTTCTGGTTCAGTGTAACCACGTGCTCCTCAGCCAGCCTGTGTGCTCCGCCCCCCGCAACCCACAGGAAGGGAAGCCGATACTTCATCTGAGAAGGCGTTTGGGCACAGAACTGCATCTTGGAAGCTGCATGCTGTTTCATTCTGTATTTAGAGGAATCCGAAGGAGAAGGGAAAGTAGCATCAGGCAGTGATAAGGCACTGGTCTCCCGGTTACAGCTTTAATTACCTATTAAGCTGTATAAATCCTCTTCAGAGATATTAACTCACCGTCAGTGGCAGTGGGTTGACGTCAGGAACTTTTTCAGCTCTAGCTGTCAGCCAAGAGTCTTCAGTGACGTCAGCACCTCGGAAAGACACATCAGACTCTTCTCTGAGGTGAGCCTCGAAGGATTTCAGAGCTTCCATCCTTGGATGTTTGCTTCCTACCGCTGCAAAACCTGCTAAAAACAACCTCATGTTAAATTGTCTTACTCACTCATAAATCTAATCTGTGTGCACCACATTTAAAGAAATTGGAAGGAGATAAGATGCCACCTGTGATGGACGTGTTTAATACACACCGTGATTGACGGGAGCGCACACTGCCCTTGGATTCATGTTCTTGAGAATCTTGCACGTTTTCCGGCCTTTCCAAGTGCAATTGGAAGTCAGACTTTGGAAGACTCTTGGCCCTGGAACATCTTCCAACAGAAGTCAGAGAGAAGGCCATTACGATGAAGAATAAGGAGAGACGTGTGGACGGAGTTTGGGTGGGAACGTTTTTTCTCTGTGTGGATTTCCAAGTTGGCCACCATGTGGTTGTTCTGTGTGTGTACTGGGAACAATGGTTTGGGAGTTCCAGAAGGTGTGTATTTAACACGTCCATCCAGGTAGCATCTTATCTCCTTCCAATTTCTTTTCTTTTTTTTTTTTTTTTTTTGGCCACACCTGCTGCGTATGGAAGTTCCTGGGCCAGGAGTTGAATCCAAGCTGAAGCTGCAACCTACACCGTACCTGCAGCAACCCTGGAAGTGTTAACCCACTGTGCCATGGTGGGGGCGCCTTTCATTCCGAATTTGATGTCCTTATGACTTGAGAAATAGTTTTGCATGAGGAAAGAACAATAGCTTCGGATATATTTCACATGTTTTGACTAAAGAGCTTAGGCAAAAGGGAAAATATAAGTCATTTTATTAAATATGGACTGTTTTACTTCCACAGAATAAAAGACTGATTAGTATATTTTAAGGAAGCTCTTCTGCATTTATTTGATTCACTTCATGTCCATAAATATAACCGATGTAGATTTCACATTCTTTCTACATTGTGTCCCCCATTAGAAAAAAAATAAAATGGGGGGGGAATAAATTAAACTAAAAATCCTCCGAACATAGAAACAGTAACACTGAGTGGGTCCAGGGCTTTAAAAGTAAGTCATAAATGAATGAATGAGAATGAAATATTAAATCTGACCCATGGGACGCCATAGGAATATATGGAACAGACAGGGTATTTTATATTTAGCAATGATTGATTTTTTTTCCCCTAAGCATATCATTGTCATTCCAAAGATAACATGCAATTCTAAGCATAGATGACTTTATTTCCATTTGCAGTCTTTTGGAATAATTTTTACTCCTCCCTTTCCGAGACACACATTATCTGGGACAAAGGTGACCGTTCACCCCGGACCCGTTATAATCCCAAAGCTCTTCTCCTTATGCCCTGGCAGCCTCAGGGCAGATGTGGGATGGCATTAGAGGGAGAGATTTGCTCATCGGTGTGGCCCAGCAAGGAGTGTTTTGTTTTCCCTTGCCTTGTACGGAAAGCTTAGACCTTGTGTTCAACCCTTGGGTAGAGATTTGGGTCTGTGGTTTTCTGGTGGGGGCCTGGCGTCTCTCAAGGCAATGTTAAAAATTGACCCAATAATCTCCTAAAGTATTCCTCTCTCACAAATGCTGGGGGCGGCGGGGGACGTGCCTTCGTATGGCAAAAGGGATTCTCCAGAGTTCATGAGACTTGTTGGTAAAAGTCATCGCTGCCTCGGAGCCCTGTGTCCTGCCCGCATCAGCCAACTGTCCCACAGTAGACACGATCTCATCTTGATCTTCCCTTGGTACCAGCAGGAGCACAATTGCACCTGCTCGAGACTCACACTGGAATGTTTCTGCCGGGAGGAGGAGGTCACACTCGCTGGTCTGGTTTTGCAACCTCTGTGCATCACATCCTCAGGTTCTAGCTGCCTGCTACACGCAGCCCCCAACCTCAGAAGCCTGAAATCCTGTGCCCTGAAAGTCCCACTCACTTCAGCGCATGCCTACAAGCAGTTCCGTTTCGTGTCCTGGCTTGTGTGTCTCACCGTGTGGAGCCCCAGACACGTTCCTCTTTCAGCATCCTTACATCACAGTGGACCACTTCCAACACCAGGCTTTTCTAAGCCACTCCTTGTCTTAAGATACCTAGGGTTACCTTGTATTTTAAACTCTCACTTTGTTGCTCAGTAGCCTGAGTACATCCTATCTCCTCAGAAATATTCAAAGGGTATCAAAGAAAGTCAGGGTCAGTTCTTTTCTTTCTATGATCATATCATGCTGCCAGATGCTCAGGGATCGGCTTAATCCTTCTGGGGTTCACTCTCTTGAGAAAACACTTCCAGGAGAGTGAAGTTTCTCTCCTTTTTTTTTTTTTTAATTGGAGTATAGTTGATTTACAGCATTGTTAGTTTCAGGTGTACAGCAAAGTGATTCAGTTTTATTTGTGTATATATATATACTCATAAAACTAATATATATATAGATTCAACTTTTGTAGATTCTTCTTATAGGTTATTATAAGATATTGAATATAGTTCTCTGTGCTATACAGAAGGTCCTAGTTGGTTATATGTTTTATATATAGCAGTGTGTACATATGAATCCCAAACTCCTAATTTACCCTTCCCCACCTAGCTCCTTTGGTAACTCTGTCTATGAGTCTTCTTCAGTTTTGTAAATATGCTCATTTGTATCATTTTTTATTTGATTCCATGTATTATATCTCATATGGTATTTATTAGATCTCATATGATATTTGTCCTTCTCTGTCGGACCACACTTAGTTTGATAATCTCTAAGTCTGTCCATGTTGCTGCAAATGATGTTAGTTCATTCTTTTTCATGGCTGAGTAGTATTCCCTTGTGTATATGTGCCCCGTCTTTTTTATCCATTCCTCTGCTAATGGACACTTAGGTTGCTTCCATGTCTTGACTTGGTTTCTTTATATGTAAAATGAGGATTTATATTCACTTCAGTTGGTTATTCTAAAGAGTAAATTACAAGATAAAAGAAAGAGCCTGCTCATCTCATGAAGAATTACGGTGGTCACCCCCCATCACCTTTGGTTCCCATAGCAACTTACAAATATTATCTCATCTGATTCCTGAGACACCGTTATGAGTGTTGTGAGATTCTTGAGACAGTATTATGAGATGGAACAGGCATTTTTATTTCCACTTCTCTGTTGAACAATATTAAGGGTGATTTTTAGACTGACTTGTTAGCAAGCAGTATTTACTGGAACTTTGGGATCGTAATCATACTTTGGTACCTTGGCCTATTGAATAATTGTTGAGTAAATAAACAACTTGAGGCAAGAAGACTGTGTTTTCATGCAGAGAGATGATGTGGCAAACAATTAGACATCGACCCAGTTAAATTAAGTAGCTATATGTATATTTATTTTCTTGACATACAGTTGATTTACAATATTGTGTTAATTTCTGCTATACAGCAAAGCGGCCCAGATATACATATAAATTCTTTTTCAGATTCTTTTCCATTATGGTTTATCGCAGGATATTGAGTATAGGTCCCTGTGCTATTATGCAGTAGGACCTTGGGTTGTGGCTATATTTTAAAGCTAAATTTCAGTTTTGAGTATTTAGGTAGGTCACGGAGAACATTTGTATTTTCACCCTATAATTCGATTAGCAAATGCTACGCAAAATATCTCAGCAACCCAATGCAGTCCTATGGCCTATTAGGGGATGACACTGGGATCAAGGGAAATTGATCCAGGAGTTCCCGTTGTGGCTCAGTGGGTTAAGGACTCAGTGTTGTCTCTGTGAGGGTGTAGGTTTGCTCCCTGGCCTCACTCAGTGGGTTAAGGATCCAGTATGGCTGTGGCATAGGCTCAGCAGCAGCTCCCAATCATCCCCTATCCTGGGAGCGTCCATATGCCACAGATGTGGCTGTAAAAAGAGAAAAAGAGAGAGAAATTGGCATAGTAAGAACTTTCGTCTCTTGGCTGAAGTGACTTGAAGGTGCCCCCTGTGTTCTTACTATACACGCAGAAAACAAACTGTAAATTGATCTGATGGTAATGAATCCAGAGCTGAACTAAGGGAAATAAACTGAATTTATTTCTAACTTATTGTTCCTTGTCAGTTTCCTTCCTTTGTAATATACTTCATAACAAAATGCCTGACAAGTGATTTCGTGATGGGTGTGATTAATGGTAAGGTGGTTTTTAAGGAGTATGAGTAAATAGTCAGAGGAAACGATGTTTTAAATATAAAAGCTATCTTCCTGGTGTAGCGCAGATACCTAGAAAAGGACTAAGCTTGCCCTCTGCTGGAATTCAGAATTACACCACTGGCAATTTTAGGAGCATAGGGAAGAAGAATCTACGTGTCTTTTACTTCCCACGTTGAAAATTCGAGCCTTCTTTTACCAACTTGGTTAAACCACTTTAGTGTCTGTTCTAAACATAGATCCAACTATAGGAACCAAATGCTATCAGGGTAGCGCTTCCACGTGCTCCTGGAAGACGGCTTTGGCGAGCAAATGGTCAGATCGTCTACAAAGTAATCAGAGCCATCATTCCTGCTCTTACTCATTTTGCAAAATAGAAGTAATCAACCGGCAGACGATTAGGAGTCTTAGTAGTTTTGCCTGGGTGTTGGGTACTTAATATAACCCCAGGAATAAAATCATGCCAGCCTCTAAAACATCATCCATCAAGTGGCGGTGATTGCAGACTTGGGAGTTGAGGGAAGGAGGTATCAGGCACCAGATGCTGGTCACTAGCCTTTGGAAGAAGCCGTCCTCCCAGCTCCTTAGCTCTGAGCATCGCTAGGGTTATCACATCACCTGCTGCTGCTCCAGTGCCAATGAGGGTGGCAGGCTGGCGACGCACGTGGAGGAGGGAGGCAGAGGTGACGAGTATGGGTCAGCTGGAAGGTGAGGTGCTGATGGCTGATGTGAAGCCCGGGAAAGTGGAGCGCTCTTCCTCCCTCCCTTCCTCCGTCCATCCCTCCCTCTCTGCCTTCCTTTTTCCTTTTCTCCTTTCTTTTTTTTGGCCACCTAGAGGCATATGGACTTCCCAGGCCAGAGATCAGACCTAAGCCGCGGCTGCCCCGAGGCTGGTCCCTAAGCCACGACACCCGGCCAGGGATCAAACCCGTGTCTCGGCATTGCAGAGACACCACTGATCCCATTGCACCACAGCGAGAGTGCCTGTCCTCGCCTGCTTGCTAAAGGTGGTTTAGCCCTCTCCCTGGTGAGATTTCCAGCAGACAGCAGCCGATCCCTATACTGTGCTGCGACGTGAGCCTTTACACCTGCACCCTCAGGCGTGCGCAGACCTCAGAATCTGGAAAGTAAGAAGTTTTTATGCCAAATAATGCAGGTGGTCAACAAAACAAATCGTTTCATGGATCTCTTTGGCTCAAGTCTTTCTCACCTGTTATTGCATCTGGCCGAAGGTTCAGAGAGAAAATAGTGCCGTGTGATCCATAGAAGCTAGAAAAGCAAGCCTTTGGGGGCGGGAGGAGAAGGAGTAGCACATCCCAGACCTCTGCATCAGCCTGCCATTCCGACTTTAGTGTCTAAAATTGCAGGCTGCTCTGATTTTCAAGCAGCCAGAGCAAAATGGATTTAGAAGTTACATACGCCTCCATGGAGGACATTATATAACTTATTTGTTCTGGTTTTCGTTAATAGCAGCAACTGGCTCCTATTGCCTCGATTAAGGGTGTTCTGCAATAATAGGAGAATCGCAGTTTTTTTTCCCTAGTTTACAGAAAAATAGCCAATGGATTGCTTTTCTCTCTCTCTTTTTTTTTTCTTTTTCCTTCTTTTTTTTTTTTTGGCCTCTTTTAGGGCCGCATCCACAGCACATGGAGGTAGGGGTCAAATTGGAGCTGTAGCCACCGGCCTACACCACAGCCACAGCAACGCGGGATCCAAGCCGCGTCTGCCACCTGCACCACAGCTCATGGCAATAGCGGATCCCCAACCCACTGAGCGAGGCCAGGGATCGAACCCGTCACCTCATGGATGCTAGTTGGGTTCGTCACTGCTGAGCCATGAAGGGAACTCCCAGTGAATTACATTTTACAGGTCTTCAAGCTTCTCTCAATACTTTCCATAAGACGGGTACCTACCAGGACTCTGAATGTCGCACATTGATCTCGATGAGGCATGATATGTGTTTAGATTTAGGTATTTTGAGGAAATTTACTATCACCCCACAGTGTTTTGTAACCAGGTCCTGAATTCCAGAGCTCTTCCAGGTGAACAAACCTTAGATTCCCAGTGAATTCCAGTTAAAATTCTCAGAGCTGAGATGGGCTATGAGGATAGAATTTTTACTTGTAATGGCCTGTGATAGCTCTTTGTTCCTTTGAGATTCCACTCCCTGGGCCCCAGGTGAGAATGGAGGAGGCCAGCTCTGGGAAGGGGGTTCCTGCGGGAAAGAAAGCAAGAGTAACCTTGGAGGGGGAAATAAATGGGGCCAGCATGGACTTTTCTGAGCCGTAGGAAAAATGCATGCGTACAATCAGGTGCAATCCTCATACTGGACATCCGAGAAAAACCAAACCAAACCAAACCAAAACAAGGGTGTTCCGGCAGGACCAGGCCTGTCACTGGGCAGAGGGCTTCCCCCCAGCACCACAGTCCAGGCAGCAGGTTGACGGCTGGGTCAGAGTCCCCGGAGTGAGGCGGCACAGAGCAGATTTCTCTCTGATCTGTGCTTTATTCTTCTCCGCGTTCCCGTGGCTCTGGACCACAGCTTGTTGATGGAAATCAGCAAGCAGTTATAACCCTGGAGGTTAACTCTGCCTGATGGAGTCCGACGGAAAGAAGTGAGGATTATGCTATGATATCAGTAACCCTGAAAAAAGACAGAGATAAAATAAAGAGAACCAGAAAAGTCCGGGAGTCACCGGAGGGGTGGGTGATTGAAATGGCAGAAGCCAAACTCAGCGCAAAAGAGCTCACAGCAAGGCGCACCTTATCTCAGCTCCGTCTCTTGGTCGGAGAAGTGGGAAACTTAGCCTTGAACTCGACCGAGAAGACAGTCAGGGGCTGGATTGAGACACACAGGCCACGTTTTGCCCGAAGCCGATGTGGCTGGGCCATGACATCTGCTTTCCCTTCCGCTAAAATACTGCAGTGGTATCACTCTGATGCGACTGGGCTCTGACCTGAAACTCTCCCCCATTTAAACCTGAGAAATTAGAGGCATTGTAGTTTTTGAATAGCATTCAGAGTTCACCACCAGGGGCTGGTAAACTTGCCACGGGCAGGACTTGGTCACCAGATGGTTGGCTCCTTCTGCCGCATTTCTGGGTCTGGAGCTAGGGTGGGTGGAGCCCCAAAATTTGTATTTCTGACAAGTTCCTGGGTTGTGCTGCTGCTGGTCTGAGACCCATGCTGACCAACCCTGGTCCGCATTTAATGCCTAATAAGCCAGGACCCGCTTGTCTGGCTGTGGACTGTGGTGGTCTTTCCTCCTTTGGAGAAGATGAACTAAGAGGAAAAGTTATAATTCTTATACTGGGACCACTGACTAGAAATTAAAAAGAAAGAGTAATGTGACAATCAGATTTTCATCTGGCAGGTTAAATAAAACGTACAGACAAAGGCATATGTCCTTTGTCATCTTTTTGAGGTTCTTCGGGGCATATATGATCTCTGTGCTGAGGCCTTGAGGGTGTAATTCCTGGCCAGAGGTTTTGCCGTGGAATGATGAGCCATTGAGCCGTTCACGTGAGTCATGCAGCCTGAAGATGGTACCTGGGAAGGCAAGCTCCCCTGTACCCACGCTCTGAGCCCCACTCCCAGGCAGATTCGCCCAGTCTCACAAGATCACAGCAGAGGGACGCTTCCCCCTGGGACAGGCTCTTTCCTCCTTCCTGGATCACGGCTGCAGCTACAGAGTTCCCGTCTCCCTTAAACGTTTTTACCGCGGACATAAACAGAGTCCTTAGGCTGATGGCATTCAGACACCTACTCATTGTGGGCTGATGCATCCAGTGGTTCTCAAGCTGTAGCACCAAGCTCACTTGGGGGACGCATTAGAAAACAGATTCCTGGGAGGGTTTCCTGGTGGCTCAGTGGGTTGAGGGTCCCACGTTGTCACTGTTGTGGTGCAGGTTTGATCCCTTTATCCCTGGCCTTCGTGCGAACTTCCGCATGCTGCTAAATAAATACATACATACATACATACATACATACATACATACATACATTAATTCATTCCTGAGACCCACTCCAGAATTTCTGCCTCAAGTCCATGTCTGATGCTGGAACTCCAAAATCCACACTTGGGGTTTCCACCTGAGGGTGTTGCTGCTGGTCTACACGTGGAGAACCATGGGCCTGTGTCACAAATACATGGAAAAATTCTACGTTGTGAAGTGAAGATAATTATTCAGAACCGTGCAGACATGGGCCTTTGCCACCATCCATCGGGAGCAGCTCACATAATCATCCTGTCCCGTAGTCTGATGAGAAAGAGGTAATTTTCCTGAATGTATGTTTTTGCTGCTTCGACTTGGTGCCAGGGCAAAATGCAAATAAGATGCCAGTTTTAATGAAGACCCCTTCTAACATTTAGTATGATATGCCATTCCAGCTTGCTTCACCCTGCTTGCCACCAACACATGGCACTGTCGAAATGTCCATTACTGCTCTCAGTTACCAACTGCATTAAAGACATCAGAGAAAAGAACACACTTCCCCGAAATCCTCAGTCCAGGAAAGAGTGGATGCAGTTCAAGGACCTTCATGTAATGTTAGGTTTCTAATGTTAAATCATAGAAATTAGAGAATGGAATTAAAATGCATTTAATCCTTCAGGAAAGAGTCTTACTTTTCTTTAAGCAACTTGTGCATTTTACCCTGTAATGTGGTTGTAATATTTGCATTAATTTTTGTATTACGTAGGAGGAGGGCAGGAATGGGGGGCGGGGAGGTGTCAGGTTTGCCTCCAGCAAAATAACACTCCTTGCCCCCCAGTCCTTACCTCCTGGGATAAGTTCAAGAAAGCTTTTCTTGGGGGAGGGAGTGGGATGGATTGGGAGCTTGGGGTTAATAGATACAGACTATTGCCTTTGGAATGGATTAGCAATGAGATCCTGCTGTGTAGCCCTGGGAACGATGTCTGGTCACTTATGATGGAGCAGGATAATGCAAGAAAAAAGAATGTGTACATGTATGTGTAACTGGGTCACCATGCTGTACAGTAGGAAAAAAAATAATGTGTTGGGGAAATTTAAAAAAAAAATAAAATTATTCCAAGTGCAAAAAAAAAAGAAAGAAAAATTTTCCTCATTAAATGAGCCTATGAAACCAAAGCCAAGGGTCTGTCAGAGGAACAGTGCACTTGACAGAGCCCTGATCCATCAGGGAAATGGCACCCAATGAGGTAGCCAGTGAAACACGCATCCTGAGAAACAGGATGAGAAACAGTCAGGGTGGCTAGAAAGAGAGCAGAACCTCAGCTGCCGCAGCATCTCAGTGGGCTGCCATTTGAGCTTCAAAGAAGACAGAAGATCCCCTGCAATATAGTGACACAAAATACCAGCTGAGCTCCTCAAATAACACTCACCGATAATACCAAGCTTCGCCTTCGGAAATATTACCTAATGATGGATATAACCCTTCAGCATGGTGCAAGATGTTTTGGAGAAATGAAATCCCAGGCTTGCAAACACTTTTCACTACATTGCTTATCCCCAGAGAGGCACTGCTACTTAGAGAGTCAGAACAGCACTTCTTTGATCACTGAATTCCACCAGTAACTTCTAGCAAGTTGCACAAGGAAAGCCTCACTTCACAGGTGACAAGGGATGCGGACGATGGAGGGGCCTGTCTTCAAGACTGAAACCTTCTCGTCTCGTTGGCCGCCCACTGCGTGCTTTTTCTTCCCAGTTGCAAATGGTACTATGTTCAGGCTGCTCCAACGCATTTTTCTCATGCCGAATGAGGCATTGAATTAAATTTTCTAAATACAAATTAAAGAGGATCTCTGTATTACCGGGAAGATTTGTGTCTTGTTAAACAATCTAATGGTTTGAGTCCAGGGAGTTTGCAAGAACGACTCCAACAAATTGGTCTGGCCCCGACTTTAAAATCTTTTCACATTTCCCTTGTATATGCCGCACAAATGCATAAATCTTAAAGCAACTAGCGTCAGCTGAAAAAAGAAATGTTCTAAGCATTTACCGTGAATAAAAGATATCCGAGAAAACAGGATGAGGGAAATTGGGAAAGATTGAAACGAGCAGCAATAACGGCCGAGCTGATTGAACACACTTCAAGGAAAGAGGACACGGGCCGGCCGTGGATAGAGTGCTTTCTCCTGTCTGTGCAAGATATTTATCTTGACGAAGAAATGTCCAAATACAAAGTGACTGTTGATGTCTGTCTTTAACTGTATCTGCTCCTGTGTGATTCACTAATGTAACATGCATCCCTGTTCTCCTGGGCTTCTCATCGATGGCCACGTGGAAATAAAGAACCCATGGCTGTGAGATGGAGGGAGTGCCTATGACATGTAAATTGATGAAGGCAAGAGCTTTGGGTCTCATCAGGTGGTTCCTATAAGCCAACATCAGGCACACATGCTTAATGGTTTTTTTTTTTTTTTTTTTTGGTCTAGAGGTATCTAGAGGTTCCCAGGCTAGGGGTCCAATTGGAGCTGTAGCATCTGGCCTGTGCCAGAGCCACAGCAATGTGGGATCCGAGCCACGTCTGCAACGTACACTACAGCTCATGGCAATGCCGGATCCTTAACCCACTGAGCAAGGCCAGGGACCGAACCCGCAACCTCATGGTTCCTAGTCGGATTCGTTAACCACTGCGCCACGACGGGAACTCCATGCTTAATGTTTTTTGATCTGTACTGCCAGCTTGCCCTCCAGAAAGGTTACACAAGCTTACAGTGTAAGAACCAGTCGACAGAGATGCTACCAAACTTGACCTGTACGGAGACAACTGAGTAGTGCGTGATGAAATATCTCCTTATTGGCTTACTTGGCCTTCTTTTCGTGGTATAGTGTCTGGTTGTAGTTCTTTCGGATTTACTGTTCTTACTCTTTGCTGATCAGTTTGGCAAAAACATTCGATCGATCAGCTCCTGTAATTCAGTCGTCTTGTGGTTAATATTCTTATGTGCCTTTGAGTTTCTCTCTCCTTTTTTGAGATGTTTCATTATTGCCTTGCATTCCATCTTCTTCTTTATGATTTCTGTCTGGTGATTCATGTTTGGAACTGCCTCCCTATTCCAAAATTACATAAATTTTTATCTTGATTTTCTCGTCCTTTTATGACTTCGTCTTTTATATTTAAATCCTCAAACCATGAGGGTTTGACTTTACAGTAGTGAGTAAGGCAGAGATTTACCTGCCTTATTTTCCAAAATGAATAGGTCACAAAACCTATTGAAGTAATTTTTTTTCTTTGATTGGAAATCCACTTTCATCCTACAGTAAATTATCATTTATATCCGTTGCTATGACTCAGAGACAAATTTTAGTCTCTAAATCTTGTAATAAACTTTAGGACGCATGAGGCATTCCTGTAATGTTCAAATCCCTCCAAATTCTTCGCAGAAATTATTTGGACTAAGATTCCAAGATTGTGATAGATCCTTTTAGTGAATAAAAATGGACTCTCTCCCCCAGTACAAGTCTTGTCCTCTGTACCAGGGTCAGCACATGCTTTATGTAAATATTTGAGGTTTTTGGCCACAGGGTCTCTGTGCTACTGAGCTCTGCTGTCCTGCCAAAGAGGCAGCTTGGGTGGTGGCTCCGCAATGGTGGTGCTTCTCTCCAAAGAGTCTTTATTATGTGTGGGCTTTATTTATTGAATTGCATGTAATTTTTACAAAAAATTTTAATTTCCACCAAGTGGAAAATAGTCTTCTTCTGACTTTTCCCCTCAACCATTAAAAAATGTAACACATCCTTAGCTTACGGGGCAGACAAAAGCCAGTGGGTTATCAATAGACTGGTAAAATATATTGTTTTGAGTTGGCATGGGTATCGGTTAGGTGAGGTGACTTACTACCAAGTTATATAGACAACCAAACTCTACAGAAAAACTAGAAGTTCATGGGTATGTAGACATGAGCAAAAATCTTTTTATTTTTTCTTTTAAGGCTGCACCCGCTTCATATGGAGGTTCCCAGGCTAGGGGTCGAATCAGAGCTACAGCTGCTGGCCTACACCACAGCCACAGCCAAGGTAACACCAGATCCGAGCCGCATCTGCGACCTACACCACAGCTCACGGCAACACCGGATCCTTAACCTACTGAGCGAGGCCAGGGATCGAACCTGCAACCTCATGGTTCCTAGTCGGATTTGTTTCTGCTGCGCCACGACGGGAACTCCCAAAAATCTTTTAAGCATTTATGTGTAATATCCCATCTTTTGGGATAGAATGGATGGAAGGCAATATGTGTGACTGGGTCACTATATACTGTATAGAAGAAATTGAGACTAGGAGATCAGTTATCCTTTAATAAAAATTCCAAGCGGCCAATAAGTTCTAAGGATCTAATGTACAGCACAGTAGCAATAATTAACAATACCGTACTGTATACCTGAAACTTCTTAAGAAAGTATTTCTTCTCCTTTTTTTTTTTTTTGGCTTTTTAGGGCCGCACTTGAGGCATATGGCAGTTCCCAGGTTAGGGACTGAATTGGAGCTGCAGCTGCCGGCCTACACCACAGCCACAGCAACGCAGGATCCAGAGCCGTATCTGCAACCTACCCCACAGCTCTCAGCAGTGCAGGATCCTGGACCCCCTGGGCAAGGCCAAGGATCAAACCTGCGTCCTCATAGTTACTAGTCAGGTTCATTTCTGCTGCACCACAGCGGGAACTCCTCCATTTCTCTTCGGATGCACACATTTTATGTTATTGAAATGGGTTGGTGGATGTAAGTGGTGACGTTTAGGATGGAGAAGCAGCGAGGTCCTGCTGTGCAGCAGAGGGAACTCCATCCAGTCTCTTGGGAGAGATCACGGGGAAGATAATGTGAGAAAAAGAATGGGCGTTCCCGTCGTGGCGCAGTGGTTCACGAATCCAACTAGGAACCATGAGGTTGCGGGTTCGGTCCCTGCCCTCACTCAGTGGGTTAACGATCCGGCGTTGCTGTGAGCTGTGGTGTAGGTTGCAGACGCAGCTCAGATCCCGCGTTGCTGTGGCTCTGGTGTAGGCCGGTGGCTACAGCTCCGATTCGACCCCTGGCCTGGGAACCTCCATATGCCGCGGGAGCGGCCCAAGAAATAGCAAAAAGACAAAAAAAAAAAAAGAATGTATATGTGTACATATATGTATGACTGAGTCACTTTGCTTGTACAGCAGAAATTGGCACAACATCGTAAATCAACTGTACTTTAGAACAAAGAACAAATGAGGAACTTCCCTTTGTGGCTCAGCGATAATGAGCCCGACTAGTATCCATGAGGATGTGGGTTCGATCCCTGGCCTCGCTCAGTGGGTTAAAGATCCGGCGTTACTGTGAGCTGTGGTGTAGGCTGGCAGCTGTAGCTCCAATTTGACCCCTAGCCTGGGAACCTCCGTATGTCGCAGGTGCGGCCCTAAAAAGCAATACATATGTACATACATACAAACATAAATACATAAATAAGTAAAACAAATTCCTTTTCCTATAATAATTTTGTCAGATGCTTACATAGTGCTACAGATTTCTTTTGATCAGTGTATCTTATAATTTCTTATTCTATGCCTTCCATCTTTCTGTGTACTTATTTTTTGAGATACCTTCCTAAGCCGAGTAAGTAAAGATTTTACTTTTGTCTTTACTCAAAGTCTTTATCTTTTAGTTTCAGATTTAACTATGACTATAATTGCTAGTACATTGAAATTCTCCTCTCTAGTCTTCTGCATTTTATTTGTCACACTTGGGTAAGCTTTTCTTCTCTTGCCTTGCTTTCTTTTGAATTAAATAAACTAGTTCATTTTCTTTCTTCAGGAGTATGAAAATGAAATACACTTTTTTTTTTTTTTTTACAGCCACATCTGATGCCTATGGAAGTTTCGGGGCCAGGGATTGACTCCAAGCCTTAGTTGAGATCTACTCCACAGCTGCAGCAATTCCGGATGCTTTAACCCACTGTGCCAGGCTGGGGATCGAACCTGCACCTCCACAGTGACCTGAGCCGCCACAGTCAGCTCCTTAACCCACTGTGCCAGGGCAGGAACTCCTGAAATATGCTCCTTCTGCCTTTGGTCATTACCACAGACACTCTAACAAGCCATTGAATGTAATATGTCAACATTTAATCAATTTCTTTATTCTCATCTCAGCAAACACAGACTTGAGGCGAATTTACCTTTAATCATGCCCGCCCTGCCTTTGCTCTGACTGTCCTAGTACTGCTGAGGCTTTAACATGCCTTGATTGTTTTTCCAATGGTTTTAATCATAGACGGTCCCTGACTTATGATGGTTCAGCTGAAGTTTTTCTTTTTTTTTTTTACTTCCTGATGGTGTGAAGACGATACCCATTCAGCAGAAGCTGTCCTTGGAATGTGAATTTAGATCCTGTCCCGGGCAGTGCTGTGTGGTCCCATCCTCTCTTGTGATGCCCAGCAGGGCAGCGAGTGGCAGCCCCTGGCAGCCCTGCAATCACAAGAGGGAACCACGATCCACTGACAAGCATCCTGGACCCAGAGGCCGTGCTGCTTTCCGCGTTCAGCACAGGGTCCGTTAAATGACATGAGATAGTCAACAGTTACAGAGCGACAGAGTTACGGAGTTATACATAGAGCAGACCTGTTAGAGGATTGTGCCCAGCTGGGGGCCAATAGGAGTGTCCTGGGCACATCTGAGGTGGGCAGGGCCAAGCTGCTGTGGGCCCTGGGTCAGGTGTGTTACATGCGTTTTCAACTTAGGATATTTTCAACTTACGATGGGTCGATGGAGATGTAACCCCATTGTAAGTCGAGGAATATCTGTATTCTGATTGTTTAAATTATTATTATCCATTGACTTCACTCTTTTATCTCGCTTGAATAAACACATATGCATGGAACCTTCCCATAGGAGAGACAGGTGCATGCTAGCTTTATAACACACCACCTGAAGGTGTTCCACATTCACTGTCCTCAGTTTTACCTGCAGCCAGAGAGAGCAGAGCATTTCAGGTGCTTCACACCCCCCTCAACGCTTGGTCAGGTTTATTTTAGCCATTCTAATGGGCTTTAAAATGTTTTTCCCAGATAACGTGCGGGGTGGAGCAACTTATTCGTTTCCTGTGCTTATGGGCGTCTCAAATTAATTCTTCTCTTTTTATTCAAGTCCTCTTACCATTTTATTATCAGGAGGCTTATCTTCCGCTGATTGGTAGGGATGCTTTCTCTATTCAGGACACAAGTCCTTCGTCAGATACATGCAAATGCCTTCTCCTAGTCTGCCTTTCACCCTTCATGGTTTCTTTTGATGAGCAGAAGTTGTCAGTAGTGGTGAAGTCCAGTGTGTGTGTGAACTTCTTTATGTGTCTTAGAAGTATATTTACACCTATTTCATGGTCCAGCATGTGCTCTACTTTAGTTGAAGTTCATGTGCTATACCTGTCTCGCCTTCCGGAGTTCCACTTATACGTACATTTTATCACGTTATTGTCTAAGAGTTGAAGAGGGCTCTGTTCTTTTTTCAGTCCTATATTTTTCTTCTCATTTCTTCAGATTGGGTGGTAATAGTTGACATATCCTTAAGTCCACAGGCAGTTTCTCCTGCCATCTCCAATTGATGTTAAGAACACCCAAGGATCTTTTTTTTCAAATGTCAGATATTTTTCGGTGTTTGAATTTCCACTCGACTTATTTTTCGAACTGTGCCTGTCTCTTCGGGGATTACCCATCTTTTCACTCCTTAGAACCATTTTTCCCTTTAAGCTGTGGCCGTATGTGGAATAGCCGTGCTTGGTTTTTTGTCTGCTGATCCCAAGCTATTGATGACTCAAGGTCTGTTGCTATGGGCTGTGTTCTCTTGAGTGTGTTCTCTTGAGTGTGTATAATACTTCACTATTTCCTTTGCACATCTAGTCTTCCAGATATTGCCTTCCATAGGCTACCTGGTGTCTTCCTCACACATCCGTGCTTCACAGGTCTGTTTTGTTTTTGTCTTTTTATCTTTTTTAGGGCCGCACCCACAGCATATGGAGGTTCCCAGGCTAGGGGTTGAATTGGAGCTGTGGCCACCGGCCTACACCACAGCCACAGCGATAGCAGATCCCCCACCCGCTGAGCGAGGCCAGGGATCAGACCCACAACCTCATGGTTCCTAGTTGGATTCATTTCCGCTGCACCACGACGGGAACCCCTTCACAGATCTGTTAAAACGTTTGCGAGATTTTGTAGGCAGACTTTGACCCCTCCCACTATGGCTCCCTCATTTCTGAGATTTCCCACCACAATGTACAGCTGCCCTGGCTGCCTCAAACTCTCTGCTGTGGCACCTATAGCCAATAAGCCTGGGGCTCTCTGCTTTCTTTCTAACTATACTGTATTCCATGAACTGAGAGTTTCATTAGGGGAAAGATGGATCTAACTTAGTGAATGTCTCTCCTTTCAAGGGTTCAGCTTGTCTCTCCTTTCAAGGGTTCAGCTTATCTCTCCTTTTTAGGGGCTCTCTAGAAGCATCAAATTGTGTTACTTTTAGATTTTTTTCTGGAGTTGACAAGAGTAGTCTGATGTAAGCTACTAAACCATTACAACAATCAGAACTGTCCCAGTTGGTGTTTTAGCACGTCAGCTCCCTCGAGCTGCGCTTTGTGTGGATATACCCCTCCTTTGCTTTTTGTGTTTTTATTTCTATACATTCTCCAAATATTCTTCTAGTTTGGCCTGTGAGTTTTGAGAGTCACTGGTCTGTTGTCATACTTTCGATGATTTCTTGAAACACAGTAATTCTACTCATTTTATTTTCTGTCTCCTGTATCCTGGGGGCTGATATACAAGGGGAGGGTGGTTTCTTTTGATTTTAAGTCATGATGGCTTTTTTATGTTTATGTGAGCTGTTTTCTTATTGTAAGTTTTTCTTCCCTTTGAAACTTTGCCTATAGAAATTCTTTGAAGGTGGACATTAAAGTACATTTCTACAGAGAAGAATTGGTTGTATTGTCCTTAACCAAAATATGGGGGACAGATCCAAAACTGGATTGCCATAAAGTAATGTTTGCCTTGTTGCTTTGGGGGGCCACACATATAATGTGATGGTGGTCAGGAATAATAATTTTTTTTGTACTGTTCCACAAGCAATAAGGCTGAGCCAGACCATTTTCCCGAAAGGCCTCATGCAGAGGGTGTGCTTTTCCAGGCACCACCGGTGTCATCCCTCTGCCATTTCAACCTAACTCAATCTCTGGCCATCAACCCCACCTCCCGGGCTGCTTGGGACTAGAACTTGTATCCTTTCCTGATGCTCCATTAAAAACCCTAAAATTTCTCCTACTTAAACTCCTATTAAAAGCACATATTTTCTTTTTTTGGTCTTTTTGCCATTTCTTGGGCTGCTCCCGTGGCATATGGAGGTTCCCAGGCTAGGGGTTGCATCGGAGCTGTAGCCACCGGCCTACGCCAGAGCCACAGCAATGCAGCATCCGAGCCGCGTCTGCAACCTACACCACAGCTCACGGCAACGCCAGATCCTTAACCCACTGAGCGAGGCCAGGGATCGAACCCGCAACCTCACGGTTCCTAGTGGGATTCGTAAACCACTGCGCCATGACGGGAACTCCAACATACATTTTCTTAAAGAAGAAAGAAGAGTTAAACATTTCTTTTGGAATGCCATAACGTCAAGCCCTTGTTTCTTCCAAAGGCCTCTTTAGTGATGTTGCTGGGAAAGGAGGTTTTCCTGTCAGCCTTTGTTTCGTGTATTTCAAAGCTGTGTCTTCAGTTCCTAAGGACTTCTGGGCTTTTTTGCTGTTCTTGGGAAATTATTCTCATCACTGATAAGAAAGGTCCTCCTTGTACGTCCCACCAATACCACCTTTGTTTTCTGCTTTGTCTCGCTCGTCTAAGCATAACCGTACCTCTCGTCCTTGTCAGCATTTGCCTGGTGTTTTCTTTATAGAACTTTATTTTTATCTCTTATATTATGACGTATCTTATATTGGGTGAAAAATCACAAGAACACCCTGGTAGTTAAATAGATAAATGTGGACCATTTGTCATCATTGGGAGTGTGAATATTTTTGGACATAGTCCTCCTGTATTACTTTGTGCTGTCGTCTTTTAACACTTCCTAGCCACAAGTCTGTTCTCTGTGAGTCTGTTTCTGTTTCACAGGTATGTTCATTCATGTCATATTTTAGATTCCACAGGTACTTGATAGCATATGGTATTTGTTTTTCTCTTACTTCACTTAGTATGAGACTCTCTAGGTCCATCCTTGTTGCTGCAAATGGCATTACTTTGTTCTTTTTTATGGCTGAGTAATATTCCATTGCATATATGTACCACATCTTCTCTATCCATTCATCTGTCAGTGGACATTCTGGTTGTTTCCATGTCTTGACTCTTGTGACTAGTGCTGCAGTGAACACTGGGGCACATGCATCCTTCTGAACTGTAGTTTTGTAGGGATGTGTGCCCAGGAGTGGGATTGCTGGATCATATGGTAGTTGTATTTTTAGTTTTTTGAGGTACCTCCCTACTGGTTTCCATAGTGGTTGTGCCAGTTTGCATTTCCACTAACATGCAGGAGGGTTCCCTTTTCTCCACACCCTCCCCAGGGTTTATTATCTGTAGACATTTTCATGACGGCCATTCTGACTGGGATGAGGTGGTAGCTCATTGTAGTTTTGATTTTCCAGCCTCTTATTTTCCCCTTCTTGTGTTATTATCTGTTGCTCTATGAAAGTATCCCTCGACTCAGTGGCTAACACATACATGTTTATTGGCTCAGTGGCCATGGGTCTGGAGTCTGAACACAGCTTCCCAGTTCCTCTGCTCACATCTCACCAACCTGCAGTCCGGTGTCCACTGTGGCTGCAGTCGCATCTGAGGCTTCATGGGAGAAGGACCCACTTCCAAGCTCATGTGGTCACTGGCTGCCCTCAGTTCCTGGGGGGCTGTTGGAGGGAGGGTCTCTGTTTCTTGCTGCTTGTCATCTGGATGCCACATGCGACTCCTCACACCCATCCAACTGCTCATTCAGGGCAGGTGGCTTCTTCAAAGCCAGCAGGGAGCAGACCCTCCTGGAGGACTGACGTACACGCAGTCACAAAACACCTCTTGCCTCTGCCATGTGCTCTTGTTAGAAGAACATCCCAGGTCCTCTCCACTCCAGGAGAAGGGGCCACCCACGTGCATGGACACCAAGAGGCAGGGGACCGGACGACCACCGTAGTGTCTGTCCACTGTTTCTCCCAGCTCTTTGTGCACTGAGATTATTTTCTTTGTTGCTTTTTTAGGTGGTTTGGGATTATTCATGTATATTTTAAAAATTGGTTTTATTGAAGTAGAGTTGATTTACAGTGTGTTAATTTCTGCAGTACAGCTAAGTGATTCAGTTATGCATATAGATACATATTCTTTCTCACATTCTTTTCCATTATGGTTTATTATAGGATATTGACTATGGTTCCTGGCGCTCTATAGCAGGATCTTGCTATTTATTTTTAACATTGTTACTCATATTTTCCCAACAGTGTCTGGAGTTGATGCCATTATATGTTCTTTGCCAAATACACCCAGGTTATTTAATGGATAATATTATGGGTTAAAAATATTAGTGCTAATCTGAGGTGTTGGATGTGATCCAGAGAAGAGCTCGCCCTAAACATAAGTATGGTTTCAGAGGAGTTATTCACTGTGGGTTCATATCTGAGCCTACCCTAGGAGCAGCACCCTGGGCCTTTGTCCCTTAGCTCTGTGCCCTTAGGTAAACACACCTGCCCCAGGCCCCATTCTCAAGGGACCTGTTTGTTAACTTATGAGAAAAAGTAACTTAGGCTCAAGTGTTAATGACTAATAGCATCTTTTTTTTTCTTTCTTTCTTACTTATTTATTGTTTTTAGAGACACTCGTGTGGCATAGGGAAATTTCCAGGCTAAGGGTCAAATCGGAGCTGCAGCCCCGGGCCTATACTGCAGTCACAGCAACATGGGATCCGAGCCACATCTGCAATCTACACCACAGCTCACGGCAACACCGGATCCTTAACCTACGGAGCGAGGTCAGGGATTGAACCTGCGTCCTCATGGATGTTAGGTTCGTTTCCTCTGAGTCACGATGGGAACTCCCTCATAGTATCTTTTGATGTGATTATTCAAATCACATTTTCATGATCTCCAAGGCCTGTGTGCCTGAATCCAGGGGAGCAAAGCATCATGAGGGCCATTGACTCTGTCAGAGGATCAATCTGCTACGTGTCCGAGCTCTGACCAGCCCCGTGAAGTGTGGCGTTAGAACTTCTGTCTATACCAGGATGCATCTCTGCCCTTTGAAAACGCCAGAACACAGCTGTAGTAAACATCTGAACAATGCTGGTCCATGGACTCTATTCACTTTGCAAGGATAGAAAATATTAATGGAAATTCTGATACATGCTCAAAATGAATTCGTTTTCCATCACAGAGAAGGTTTTAAAAATGGAAATCATTTGGCGTTCCTGCTCTGGTGCAGTGGGTCAAGGATCTGACTGCAGGGGCTTGGGTCCCTGCAGAGGCTTGGGTTCGATCCCCGGCCCGGCATAGTGGGTTAAAGGATTTGGCATTGTCACAGTTGTGGTGTGGGTCATGGCTGTGGCTCAGATTTGGTCCCTAGCCTGGCAGCTTCCACATGCCATGGGTGTAGCTGAACAAAAAAAAAAAAAAAAAAAAAAAAAAAATGGAAATAATTTGTTCCCTTACAAGACCACGTTTTAGGTGACAAACCAGCCTGACATTTTCATTTAAAATTTTTTTAAAAATCATTTTCCTTTTCTAACAGGCTAGGCAAAATCCTTACTTCTGTAGAGAATATTGAACATATTTCCAATTTATGCTTATTAGTACGGGTGTCCTTAGAACTCAGAAATCCTGTGTATGTGTGTGTGTGTGTTTATAAAATTGCTGGCACAAGTTGCTCCAGTCAATATTTAAAGTGCTAAGCTCAACACAAAATCTAAAATTCTATCAGAGAGGAGCTGCTTCTGCCGCTTGACAAATGTCCTCCCTGCCGAGCCCCTGCTCACAGCTTTTTCTGGCTGTGACTTTGGAACAAAGCCACGATTCTCCCACCGGAGAATGTTTGGGGATGTACTTTGAATGCTAAGTCATCTGCAATGATGCTTTTTTCATCCACTGATTGTGCGGTGTGAAGACATCAGTTAAACTAAAGAGAAAGCAAAATTGGTGCCAAACCTAGACTAGTTGTGATGCTTAGCACACGCGAGCACGTACCCAGAATACGTTCTGATCAGGGTGTGGCTGTGGAGATGTTGGCGACTGGTTTGCCTGGAGTCACTCATATCAGATCTGCCGAGTGCTCAAACCTCATTAAGGACAAAATACGAAGTCGCTGGAATCTGTGAAGATTTGGATGTGGTCAGGGTAGGTTGTCCTTGGTACCAGCGAGGAACAGGTTCATGCAGTGAATCAAGAGTATAGAGATATTACGAACTGGGTTCTCGGCTGGCTCCAAGCTCGTCACTGGCCCTGAAATCGTGGGCATGTGATGGTTTTCAAGCACCATTTACAAACGATGGGCGGTTCGTGCCACCTCATTCTAATTGCCTCCTTATGGTGGTGCAGGGGACACCCCCTCAGCCTGGCTGCAGTCGTCAGTTTCTTTTTGCTGTTTCTTCTCTGTACCCTATTTATTTTTTCTTTTTATGGTCACACATGCGGCATGTGGAGGTTCCCAGGCTAGGACTAGAATCAGAGCTGTAGCCGCCGGCCTACACCACAGCCACAGCAACATGGGATCTGAGCCGTGTCTGTGCCCTACACCACAGCTCACAGCAACACCGGATCCTTAACCCACGGAGCGAGGCCAGAGATTGAACCTGCAACCTCATGGATACTAGCTGAGTTCTGAACCCACTGAGCCACAACAGGAACGCCTCCTTCTCCTTCTTACTTGAAAAGGATGAGCTTGATTTTGAGGGAGATTCATGACCTGATGACCTCTAGATGGGTGGTCACTGTAGTTGAGAGAAAGACACTGGGCAAATGATTGTGGCCCCCAGGGGCATCAATTTCTTATTCCTGATTTGGGGACAGTCACCCTGGGGATTGGTCCTGCTGCAGCGAGGTGATGGGAACAGTTTTGCTTCCAGGAAAGGCAGAGATGCCGGCGGGGGGAGCATCCACACGGTGTCCTCCAGGGAGGGGCTGGACCTGCCCAGGACCGGATGCTGGCTCTCCTCCGCCTCCCTCCCTGTATCCTCTGTGATGCGCCCACCCACCTCCGCCTCCGCCTGCATCACACAAAAGGTGGCCTTGCCCAAGTCCTGGGTCAGCATTTCCAAGAACCGTTTGCTTCCTCTGAAAACCTTATCCGCGAGCGCGTTTCCGGCTCGCTGTGCGAGGAATTAAACCCACCCCGCTGGCTTGCAATAACTCCCCGCCTGCTGCTTTGGAGACCTTGGCGTGTCTCCTTCAGCTTGAAACAGAAATGCTTCATGAAGATGAGGTTTTTCTGTCCTTTCCATACAGAGGAGTTGCCGCATGTGAGTGGGAAGAACGTGTGTGACGTGGTGGCGTTCAGGGAGGCCACCCATCATTATCATCATCTGCGACCGTGAGGGCGGCCCCAGGCTGGCCGGCGACAGTTTACTGTGGTGCGTGGTGATGCCGTAAAGGGATGTTTATACCCCCCCACCCCCGACCCCTTGGCCATTCAGAAATTCGTAACTCTAGAAATGCCTTCTGCAGGATTGAGCATCTGTCTGTCTTCAGCATCTCCCTAGCTTTACCCCGGAAACATAAAGGCCACAGAAGGAGGACAAAGGCATAGGATTCTTGGGGACATCGCTCAGATCGTCAGTGTCGAAAAATGAGACACATGAACACGGGGAGAGCTCGACAAGGCTCTCTACTTCTGCAGAAGGGCGCAGGTGCTCCAAAAAGCACACAGCACCGAACAAAGGACCCTCCCCTACGGATGCCTAACGCGGGTGATGGACCTGTCCCCTTCCCACGGGTCAGGTCAGGGCGCACATTCTGCTCGGGTGGCTCATTTGAAACACATGGTTCCTGGGAGAAGAGGGAAAGACGAGGGGGGTCGCAGGAGGGCGAAACCAGAGAAAAATGGAGTCACCAAGATTTCCTTCGAGAGAAAAGACATTCTGTTACTTTCCACAGATGGACCAGGACATTAAAAGTCGCTGGACCATGAACTAATCACCCACCCCTCTCCGGGCACCATGGGAGTGTTAGAATCTTTCATGACAGGGTCCGAGGCTGGCATGGGAGAGGGGGACCAGCCACATGGAGGCCCGGCTGGGGTGAGATGGAGGGAATGGGCAGAGCTGGAGAAGGTAGCCAAAATCCGGCCTCTGTACCCGGGTACCGAATGGAATCTCAGAGATGGAGTTTGGGGTGAAGTCAAAAAAAAATAGCTTTATGGTTTTGCCAGGCAAAGTGAATGGAATCTCAGAGATGGAGTTTGGGGTGAAGTCAAAAAGAATAGCTTTATGGTTTTGCCAGGCAAAGTGGGCCACCGCGGGCTGATGCCCTCAAGACTGAGTCCCAACCCCAACCCGGTGGTGGTGGGAGTGGGTGTCAGGCGTTTCATTGTCAAGGGGGCAGGGTTGCTGATAAGGATCCAGGTGCCGCCAGGCCTGCAGGCCTTCAGGCCAGACCTCAGCTGGAGTCAAGTGGTTTCTCGATGGGCTTCTGTTGTTCTCAAGTTTACCCAAGTGTGACCTTCCCTCTGGAAGGAAGGCTGCTTCCTCAAGGAGTTAACCTCTTCCCTGGGGGTGGGAAGCTCAAAGGTAATTGTTCCCTGTTTCCTTGAGGAGGAACGAGGACCTGCCCCCAGGCTGCACCATTGTTTCTTGGCTGCTCCTCTGTCTCTGCGGTCCCCTCCCTTCCTGGATCAGCAGCTGCTTAAACTCGCTCTTTGGAACTCAGGGAAGGTCAGGGGGGCTGCAAGAAGTCTACTTGCAAAAAAACAAGAGAAGGGGGACCCAGAAAGGCTTTGGTACCCAGCCCCTCACCCCCATCCCGGGTGTCCTACTCGGTTTCAATACGGGGTGGAGGGGGGTGCAGTCCAAGGACAGGTGGAGACGTTGTTATGGGCTGAATGCGCGCCCTCAAAATGCACACGAGACCCTCCCCCCACAATGTGATGGTATCAGGGCCTCTGGAAGGTGATTAAGATTAGAAGAGGTTATGGGTCTTCAAGAATGGATTTGGTGGCCTAATGAGAGTCACAGAGAGTTTATGAGGACACAGTGAGGTCTGCAGCCCAGAAGAGGGCCACAGCGGGCACAGAGGCTGCCAGCGCCTTGACCGTGGGCTTCCCAGCCTCAGAACTATGAGCAATCGATTTCTGTTGTGTATAAGCCACCCAGTCTGTGGCATTTGGTCAGAGCAGCCCAGACAGACTAAGACAGACTTGACCTGCCTGTGCCTCCAACTCAGACTCAAGACACGTGTCATACTGCAGCGCCGACTCGAGGCTGGAATCAGACAAGGAGACAGGAGGCGCACATCCAAGGGGACACAGTAGGGCCACTTATCCAAGTCAGTGACAAGTTATGAGGAACCACGAGCTCCTTGAGAGACGGCCGTCCAGCCCAAGTCGTGCCGGAAACGGAAGGCGAGACACCAGGACTGAAATCATAGTTTGGAGCTGGGCAGGGGAGCAACTCTAAGACACACGTGCAGAATCTGAGTTCTGGCTCCACCATTAACAAGCGATGGGACGGCGTGTCTGTCCTGGAGGTGGGCGTGATGGTGCCTGTTGAATAGGGCTGGGCTGAGCCTAAGTCAGCCAAGGCATGAACACCTAACCCAACAAACCCCAGCTGCGACAATGCCAGATCCTTTAACCCACCACGCCGGCCGGGGATCGAACCCAAGCCTCTGCAGTGACCCAAACCTGCAGTGACCCTTTTCTTTTTCATTATACAAATCCCTATCACCATTCCAGAATAACCAAAGAGTGCACCTTCTACTCCTGGGTATTTTTAAAAGAGGTCCACTCTTTAGGTCTAAAGGAATGACTTGCATAGCGTTAAATTGCAAATGCTTTGGCACCTGGGGGGCTCCCCATCCTGTTGAGGCTGAGGCTGTGCAGGCACCTCTGCCCCTCCCTTCACGGTTCTCCACCCTCTCAGGACCACGGAGAGCACCCGTGCTCTGCGGCTGCCGCTTGGCCGGGGCTCAGACAGGAGGTGCAGCTCAGAAGGGGTGGGTGGGCGCCCTCCTCCCCTCCCCCTCCCACAGGCAGCTTCCGCTGGGCACCCCGGTAAGCAGCGGCCCTTGCTGGGGTCAGTCCCTGTCCCCTTCCAGCCTAAGCCTGGGGAATGGCTACTGGCCCAGGTACTGTGCTGTCCTTAGCTGTGTGTCCCAAATCTCGCCCACCCCTTTAAAAACTGTCCTTCGATTTTGCTCTCCTCCCTCTCCCACCAGGAGTGTGCCATCTCTGTGCTGCCCTGGGCACTCCTGGAGCCCTTTAAGCCACACCCGGATCATTATTTCCATGGCTTTGGAGCGCTTCCGAGAACATTCAGCCTCGCTCCCTTTTCTCATCACCTGTAACAGCTGACATTTTAACCTTTGGCATAGAGCTGCTGCTCACAGGCCCGCCTAATGGGCCCACAAAGCAGAGGGGAGAGAAATGAATGCTCCTTGCTTGCAGTTCCCTGTTTTAATTATGTAGAATATGGTAATTTTAAAATGCTTAGTCAAGTAGCAGGTGTTACAAAATTGCATTTTTATTATCCTTCCCCTTAGCAGACATGGAAATTATGGTCTCCCCAGCTATTTTACCACTCGCTAAATGTTCCTTGTCAGTTATCACAGATAATGCTTCTTTTTAAATCCTATGCAGACAATGAGAGACTTTTAGCTTAATTAATTTTCTATATTAGAAGACTTTATATAAATGTAAGACAGTGGGATTAGTATTATTAACAAGAAGAGTTATCATCAACTATGAATGTATTTATATTTTATATGTATAAAAGGGAGTCCCTGCTGCAAAAAATATGAAACAGTATGGGTAAAATTTATGGTCTCAACATTAAAACTTTCCGCAGAGCTACACTTTCAAAGTAGGACATATCTGACCAATGACTTGATATAAATAAATAGTAATTGATTATCCATGTATTCTGATGCATCCAGCATATCCAGAAGAGAGAAACATGCCCCCAAACTGCCCTAATAAGAAGGAGGGAAGTTTGGGTGACTGGGTGAATAGGAGGCAGACGCCTGGGAGGCCAGGATGTGGGTTTGAAGACAAAGTACATGCTCTCAAACCTTTTTAACCATGAGCTGTGCACTCAGTACAGTTGAGAGAAATGCAGCCTATTGCACCACATACGTCATCCACAGACTAGACCACCTGCTCCGGTAGAGGGCGTCTCCTTCTAGCATCAAGACAAAGAGACGTTTGCTCACTTAAAGAAACTTTGGGGCAATGGAGGGAAATACGGGAAATACTCTTTTTCTTTTTTCGTTTTCTTTTTGGGCCACACCAACAGCATATGCAGGTTCCCAGGCTAGGGGTCGAATCAGAGCTATAGCTTGCTGGCCTACACCACAGCCACAGCCACGCCAGATCCGAGCCGCATCTGTGACCTACACCACAGCTCATGGCAACACCAGATCCTTAATCCACTGAGTGAGGCCAGGGATCGAACCTATGTCCTCATGGATGTCAGGTCAGATTCATTTCCGCTGAGCCACGATGGGAACTCCTCAGGGGAAATATTCTTGATGGCATCAGTGAACTGGTTTTCAATCCCACAAGACTGTCCCCAATTCAGATGCCAATCACAGGTAGTGGGTCCCAGAGTTCCCACTGCGGCTCAGCAGAAACAAATCCGACTAGTATCCATGAGGACGTGGGTTCGATCCCTGGCTTCGCGCAGTGGGTCGGGGATCTGGCATTGCTGTGAGCTGCAGTGTAGATCAAAGACGTGGCTCAGATTTGGCGTTGCTGTGGCTGTGGTGTAGGCCTGCAGCTGTAGCTCCGATTTGACCCCTAGCCTGCGAACTTCCATATACCGCAGGTGCGGCCCTAAAAAGCAAAAAAAACCACCAAAAAACCCAAGCAGTGGGGCCCCCCCATTACCCACTGTCTGTCCAACTTGACTACGAATTAGGCCTCCATGAACCCCTTTTTGAGCTCAGTAATTTGGTACAACCCCTCGCAGAACTCATGTATTTGCTTTTACATGTACTTGTTTCTCGTGAAGCGTGTGATAAGGGATACAGATGGACAGCCAGATAAAGAGGTGCATGGGGGGAGGATCTGGGGGGGGCCCCCACAGCTTCCATGTCCTCCCCAGGTTTGTCACCCTCCCTGGACCTCCAACCCGGAAGCTCTCTGAACCGCATTGATTGGAGATTTTTATGGCATCTCCTTTACATAGGCACGATTGATGAATAATTCCACCCCAGCCCCTCTTCCCTCCTCAGAGGGTGGAGAGGTGAGGCGGAAAGTTCTCATCTGATTTGGTCTTTCATGTGACCAGCCCTAAACCATCCCAAACTATCCAGGAATCCACCCAGAGTCACCACATTAGACCAGAAGACACTCGTAC
This sequence comes from Phacochoerus africanus, assembly GCF_016906955.1. Classification (NCBI taxonomy): domain Eukaryota; kingdom Metazoa; phylum Chordata; class Mammalia; order Artiodactyla; family Suidae; genus Phacochoerus; species Phacochoerus africanus. The sequence goes on along the minus strand of NC_062559.1, from coordinate 4,042,105 downwards.
ACCCAGCCAATCCTCAGGGATTTAGGAACTCTGTGCCAGGAACTGGAGTCAAAGAACAAATATTGGAACAAAAGATGCTCCCGGTACACAGGAAATTACAAGGGTGCCCTGTGTCAGGAACTGCAGGCAGAAACTGAATATCTGTTTCTCATTATGCCAGAGACCCACGGTGGTACCATCAGCAAAAGCAATCTGCTGATGGCTTAATCATAGCTGTCAGTTCATTCATCTTCCCCAAATTTTGTTGTGGTATCAGAAAGGCTAGATCTCTCAGGAGAATCACAGGGACAAAAATGACAAGCCATCTATGGGAATTTACCAGTCAAAAAAGGTGGGCAAAGAAATGCCCTTTATTCATCTCCATCCCTGCAGAGACTGGACTCAGGCAACCAGTCCCCCAACCTGGACCTGAGAAATAAAGGAAAGAGGAAGATGAGGAGAGGCAGGAAAATGATTAAATATCGGGATGGCACGATGATAGATGCCGTTGGAAATGACGGAGATTTTAAAATATGAAAGAGAGAAAGAAAAAAAAGGAAGAAGGAAGGAGAGAGGGAACATTGTTAGGGCCGCACCTGCGGCTTATGGAGGGTCCCAGGCTAGGGGTCCAATCGGAGCTGTAGCTGGCAGCCTGCGCCACAGCCACAGAAATGTGTCTGTGACCTACACCACAGCTCACGGCCACGCCGGATCCTTAATCCACTGAGTGAAGCCAGGGATTGAACCTGTGTCCTCATGGATGCTAGTCAAGTTTGTTAACTGCTGCGCCAGAACGGGAACTCCAAACATCTATCCCTTTAGAAACTCCTGCAGGACCGCCCCGCCCCAACTCTGAGAATGCAAAAGCCATGATCCTCTTTTGTTCTCGGACCTTGGTCCGTCAGCATCAAGGTCAAGCCCAGAAGTGGGTCCCACTGCAACATCTCAGATCTACAACGAAGTGCCTTTCAGCCAGCTTTCACACCTGCTGCCCTGTAAACTCTCTCCTTCGCTTCCCGTGGAGGCGGCTGAGCTCACAAAGCAGCCCCAGCTAATTCTCAAGCTCTAAGTTTTTGTTTTGTTTTTAGAAGTTGTACATAAAGCATGTCTAAAATGGTTTCTCCTGATGGACAGGTTTTTTTTTTCCCCCCAAGTGAAATTACAGTGGCAAAGGGAAAACAAGCTGGATTTGATGGCATCAATTCTGTTTTGTATAGTGTGGCTTTTTCTTCAAATATCTCAACAATCTTCACGTGTTCAAAATATTTAAAATGTTTATAAAAAGTATACACTTAGAGAGGTTTAGCGCTGAGCAATAAATGGGTAACATGTGACTTAAAATATCAAAGAGCATTTTTCTTAATGCAAAAAAGAATCCTACAGCTAAACATAGGCAAGATAGGACAAGAGGGAAAAACAGGCAAATATCGTGAGCAGACAGTTTATATGGAAAAAGATATTTAAGAAGATGGGTTGACTCTTAAATAGCATTCAGTGGTACATAAGATTTTAATCTTAAATGTTTTATTTCTGCTTATAACATAAACGTGCATTTGTGACCCAGTCTCTTCACATGATCGGGCATTTCCTGTTTTCCTCATTGACTAATTATCCCCGTGAGGACACTCCCTTTTATTTCCAATTTTAGTTGCTTTCTTTACATTAAAACTTAACAATTGTCCTCTTGCAGACTCCTTCTAGAGTTTTCCTTTTTAACCCTCACAGTCTTCTTCACAGTTTTACAGAGAGAGAACGTTCATACACACATTTCACCCACGCAAAGCGTGCATCTCCATAATGTTTGATATGTTTACAGAGTTGGGCGGCCGCCAACTTAATTTTCGAACGAAAGGAATGTGTAGACCCATTTGCCATCACCCCTGATGAACGCCCCCCTCTCCCCGCCAAGCCCAAGCTCCCCTATCCAATCCCAGGCAACCCCTGCCGTCTGTCTCTCCGTCTCCCTAACCTGGACATGGCAGGTAAATGGAGTCGCGCACCCCGGGGTCTCTGGGACTGGCTTCTTGGACTCAGCATAGGCTGTTTCTAAGATCCCTTGCAGTGTGACCGGAGTCAGCACCTCATTTCCACTGTAAGGCTCCCTCCCGTTCTGCTTCTCAGCTCATCCGCTGATGGACGCTTGGCTCATGTCCTCCTCCTGCCGATTCTAAATCATGCTGCTGTGAACATGTGCCCACAAGTTTTGGTGGGCACATGTCTTCCCTTCTCTTGAGATGTACCCAGGTCGGTCTTGCTGGGTCAGATGTCCTGAACATCAGACATGTGCAGGAACGGCCAGACGTTTCCAAGCCGCTGCGCCCGTTTACCTTCCCACCCGCAATGGACGAGGGACCTCATTTCCCCACGTCCTCACCAACAGCTGTTAGTATCTGACCCTTTTTTTTGGTCTTTTTTGTATCTGACTTTTTTTAATAGGGATGTCCGTGGATGCAAAAGGACCGCTTGTGGTTTTGAGTTACCGTGACTTTTGTAGGAAAACAAAAGAGTCAAACTTATATTTTGAAAAATGGATGCTTGTGGCCTTTTTAGCTGGGAGGAACTCCCGTGTGGGGTGTGTGCTTCCGCCACAGATTTGCCGTGGGGCTTGCGACGCCAGACCATTCGGGATGGATGATTCCTCTCAGTCGCTGGGATGGAGGACAGGTTCCTGACAATCATTCAGGGCTTCGTTCCTTTCTGGGCCCGTATAATCGCAGGCGCGAGAGAAGAACCCTGGCCAAAGCGCAGAGATCTGTGCGTTCCCAGCTCCAGGTTTAAACTGAATGTATAATCGCAGAGGCAAAGTCAAGTCCCTTTTTTAACCTACAGACACTTGCTGTGTTCACAGCTTTCGGTCCATAAGCACTGGGCTTTTTCTCTTCTATGAAAGAGTCTGCAGGAACCCTAAAATATGTATTCTGCTACCCTGCTTCTGTTAGGGAGGTGTTATATAAAGGGATTTTACATGGCCTAAATATAATAGGATTTTCATACATTTAATTGCTTGCATTTTCCAATAATTTGCTTATTTACAAAGCTTCTGTATATAGATATTCCTGTAAAAGAGCTATCCATAATTGATACTTCTGGGTGTTCCCTGGCGGCTCAGCTGATTAAGGACCTGGCATTGTCACCGCTATGGCTCCGGTCACTGCTGGGGCTTGGGTTTGATCGCTGGGCCAGACACTTCTGCATGCTACAGCATGGCCTAAAAGAAAAAAGTTAATACTTCTTACGTTTCATTAAGAAAGTATTTAATAGCAACAACAACACTGCACTTGTCAGGAGGTCTTCCCTGCGCTAAGGAGGTGGGGTTAGCTGAGCAGGTGAAATCGTTGTGGTTTTAGGCCAGAACGTTGAATTCCTGGCACGACCAGGGATGTGAAACCCAGGCTCTGCACCCTGCACGCCTCCCCTTGTGAATCGGGTACATGGTAGAACACACAAGTCAATGGCCAGGTGGAGACAAGAAACTCCATCCCAAACACGTGGTGGTCCATAGAAATCTACAACCTAAAGTAGCCGGGGCCCCTTTAAGGTAGGGGACTGGACAAAGTCATCGCATTCCTGAGAAGTTCATGATGTCAGGGGCTCGAGGAAAAGACCCCTCTCCACTTGTTCGAGGCCAGAGACAGAGATTAACTGACACACTTTGCTCTTGGTCTCCACCGGGACAGGGGAAAGCGCCGCCAAAGCTTAAGGTCTTCTGATTAGATCTGGAAGCTCGTTTATGTATCCACTTGGGATTTCTCTGACTTCGATTTCACCAGTAGAACAACCTAACTAGGCATAAAAAAGGGATGAAAAAACTGTATGATGTCAGGTCTTGCTTAAGAGTGCAGTGGACGTAACAGTGGCATCCGTGTCCCTTCACTCATGGTCTCCTTTGTCCAAGAAACACATACTGAACACCTTCTTTTTATCTGACACAGGTTGAGAGCATAAGGACCCAAAGAGAAGCAGGCCAGCACATGCCCTCCTGGGTACAGGGAAGCTGACATGGAAAGAAATACACGAGATAAATTATTGGAAGGGCTACTTTAGCTGTAAGAAAGATAAGGGCTTATGTGCCATCACAGCAATTAATTTTTTTTTGTCTTTTTGCTTTTTCTAGGGCCACTCCTGCGGCATATGGAGGTTCCCAGGCTAGGGGTCGAATCGGAGCTGTAGCCACTGGCCTACACCAGAGCCACAGCAATGTGGGATCCAAGCCGCGTCTGTGACCTACTCCACAGCTCACAGCCACGCCGGATCCTTAACCCACTGAGCAAGGCCAGGGACCCAACCCACAACCTCATGGTTCCTAGTCGGATTCGTTAACCACTGTGCCACGACGGAAACTCCTAATTTTTATTTTTTAAAGTATTCTATTTTCTTCTTTATTGTAGTTGATTTCCAATATTCAGTCAATTTCTGCCCAGTTTTCTAATTTTTAAAATTGAACTCTGGTTGATCTGTGGTGTCCAACCTAGAGAGTTTAATGTTCCGGTACCTGGAGTTGGTGCTAAATTTAGTCTCCAGCTCTTGGTGATGGGCTCCTGCGTGGTGGCGAAGGAGGAGTTGAGCAATGGTTCGTCTGCAAAGCAGGGTGACATTGGTCTTAACGAGTTTTGCATCAGGGATGCGTCAGGGTCTGTCAAGCAGACTTCCTGCCCCCGGGTCCATAGGCTCGTTGTCCCTGCTCAGAATCCCTGCAGCAGCTTCGCAGGGGCCTGGCCTCATGGCCTTTGGGGGCAGCTTGGAGAAGACAGTCGTTTTTTAAAGCGTGGATCTAGCTGTGTCCTTCTCCACGTGGGGGCTGTGGCCTCGTCACCGTCTTTCCCATAGGAGATGGCTCGCGGGGCTGTCACTGCTGGTCTCAGCCTGCCTTTCCATTCTCATCTCCCCCCCCCCCCAGCCCTGCATCTGGGGGCTCGCTCTCTGAACCACTCATGAACTTCCTCTGGCGGCTGTCCCTGCCCCTGGCTCCACGTCCCTAACTGCTGCAGCTACATTGCTCCTTTGAGACATGTTTCAGCTGTCACCACAGGCTTTCGCTTTCTCTGGTGTTTGTCTAAACACTCCACAGGCCTTATTATTTCCATTCTTGTATCATATTTCTCTTCTTCATATTGCTGTTGTCACTACTGTTAATTTTGATGTCTCCCACCAGACCCTGTAAGATCCCTGAGGATAAAGAATGTTTCCTATAAGAAAATCACTGTGCTTGGTGTATTATTAGTGTCGCATCATAGTTGAAATTAATTTGTTTAATTCCTAAATGTTTTCCCCAAACCACTATTGTCATCCCTGCGCCTTTTGTCAAATAAATACCGACAGACCTCGTGTTTTTCCGGAAGATAGCGTCCTGAAAGCTTATGGGTAAATCAAATTATATAGAATGAGCAGTCAGAAAGCTCACCATTCAAAGACTGTCCGTCCTGAATTAATCTGTCTTTTTTCTTATGCCCTGTGATGATTAGTTTTATGAGTCAACCTGACTGGGCCACAGGGTGCCCAGGTGTTTGTTCAGACAGTACTTTGGGTGTGTCTCTTAGGATGTTTCTGCCTGAGATTAATAGTCGAATCAGCAGAGTGAGTAAAGCCGACTGCCCTTCCTAATATGGGTGGGCCTTGTCCAATCAGTTGAAGACACGATAGACTGAAAAGGCTGCGTGAGGGGATTTTCTACTTGACTGCTCTGAGCTGAGACCTCAGTTTTTTTCTTGCCCTCAGGCTCAATCTAAAACATTAACTTTTCTTGAGTCTTGAGCCTGTTGACTCAGGGGCCAGAACTTATACCGCTGGTTCTCCTGGGTCTGCAGCTTTCTGACTGTAGATCTTGGGACTTGACCAGCCTTCAAATGCATGTGAGCCAATATCTTATAATACATTTATGTATTATAAGATGGAGTGCATAATTATATAATCTATGCAATAAACTTATAGATTTATTATAGATACATATATGTATCTATATATAGCCATAGACTGTGTGTGTGTGTGTGTGTGTGTGTGTGTTCTTTTTCTCTGGAGAGCCCATTGAGGATGGAGCAGAAGGATGGACAAAACAGTGGCTCCGTTATAGCAGGTTTGGAGAGAGCCTCTCAAAGTCCACGAGTCCACACTAAGCAAAAGTAGACGGGACACAGGTGCTGCAAAGTGTGGCAGATCCTCTGTTCCAACCTCACACATAATGTGGTGAAAACCATGAGATAAACATGCCCTCTTGTAGACCAGACAACAGCAAAAACTAGAGAGATAAGCCAACACTCACTGATAAATATAGGACGCCCTTTGGATCCCATGTTTATAAATGCAGGGGGGAGAAAAAAAAAAAACATTTTGGAGTTCCCGATGTGGTACAGTTGGTTAAGGATCCAGTGTTGTCGCTGCAGTGGTTCGGGTTGCAGCTGTGGCTCAGATTTGACCCCTAGCCTGGGAACTTCCATATGCTGCAGGTGTGGCCCAAAAAAGACAAACAAACAGAATTTAGATGGGCAGCATTTTTTGGTCCACGTTAAGCTGGACTTAGTGTGAAGGTCCACAGGACAAGATGGTGGGTATCTGTGTTCATTTCCAGAGAAAAGTTGTCATTAAGGATCCTAACATAGGGGTTCCCATTGTGGCTCAGCAGTAATGAACTTGGCTAGTATCTAAGAGGACATGGGTTCGATCCCTGGCCTTGCTCAGTGGGTTAAGGATCCAGTGTTGCTGTGGCTGTGGTGTAGGCTTGTAGCTACAGCTCAGATTCAACTCCTAGCCTGGGAACTTTCCTATGCTACGGATGTGGCTGTAAAAAGACAAAAAAGAAAAAAAAAAGAAGAATCCTGACATAGGAGAGTGTTTCTTAAATCTAAAAAAAAAAAAATGCCGTGGTGGTTATGCCTGCCACTTTCCTGGCAAATCCACATTCCTTTATTTACTTTTTATTTTTTTGTCTTTTTGCCTCTTCTAGGGCCGCTTCCGTGGCCTATGGAGGTTCTCAGGCTAGGGGGTCTAATCGGAGCTGTAGCAGCCAGCCTACATCACAGCCGCAGCAACACAGCATCCGAGCCCTGTCTGCAACCTACACCACACTTCACGGCAACCCCGGATCCTTAACGCACTGAGCAAGGCCAGGGATCGAACCTGCAACCTCATGGTTCCTAGTTGGATTGGTTAACGAGAACTCCACATTCCTTTAAAAGCTGCTCTTCAAGTCAGTTTTCACCAGTTTCTTCCACTTACCTCTTAAGCCAAATCATTAATTACAAGTATGTTTCACTTGGAAACCAACTGCTTGCATATGCTTATATATACGTATAATATGCATATATATGTTTAATATATGCAGGCATTGTGGGTAACTTACACATAATTACTGTTGCAATTGCTCAGAATTCCCTGCTTGCGTGTGGGTTGGAGACTGGACTCTTATTCATTCTTACACGTGATTTTTTGTGAATGTAAAAAACCGGAAAAGCTTCTCAAACCCCTCCCAGCCTCTCTTTCCCGCCACTTGCCCCCCAGGCGAGGACGCGCGCGCGCACACACACACACGTGAGTTCAAGCCTGATGCGCTGATGCCTGTTGGAACAGCTCCAGTTCTGCCTGGGCAGCGGCCTGGTCCTCGGTGGAGGAAAGCCGCGGCGTGGGGAGACCTCCTCTGTTCGCTCTTCCCCGCCGCTGGGGTTGGCCAGCATTTGAATTTGACCACCAGCTGCAGGCGCGCGCTCGGGAGCGCGCTCCGTGTGTGGTCCAGGAAGCTAACCCGCGGGAGGGAACCATTCATCCGCCCGGGAGAGCCCAGGGGGTGGTGATCTGGAAACCCAGGGCTCGGTACCTGGGCCACCCGCCGTTAGGGGTGGAGCAGGGTGGGGGATTGGAGTGGGGTTTGGGCTCGGGGGCCAGGCCGGCTCCTAGGGGCGGGGCGGGGCTGTGGGAAGCCGGTGGGTTCCGGTCCGAAGAAACAAAGACGCCCGAGGGGCCGAGGCGGGGGCGGGGGGCGATGTGAAGCCTAGGAAGCCAGGTGTGCGGGCACAGGGTGGCGGTACGCGCTGGCGCCGGCACCTGCTGCTGCCGAGCAAGGCGCCCTGTGCCGTGGACATGTCGCGGCGGCAGATTCAGATGCAGACCCGGAGTGCAACCATGGAGACGCAGTGTGCGTCCCTTGGTAACCCGAAACAACATTATTTATGAGCTCTCAGGTCCCCCCTCCTCAGCTTTGCCGCGCTAGCAGCCGACGTGCCGGGCAGCGCCCGGCTCTGCCTGGTCTCTGCCTGCTCTCCCGCGGGCGCAGCCAGGAGGTAGTCGCCGCCGACCCAGCGCACACACCGGGCGCAAGGCGGCGGCTCCACCCGCGGGCATCGCGGTAGTGCCTGTTTGTAAAAACCTAGAGAGCGTGCGCCGCGTACACCCGGTCCGAGGGGAGGGGGCGTCTAACCCAGCAGGGGCTGCTCCGAGGGGCTTCCGGCTCTGTCCAGACAGTTCGGCTCCCTGAACCTTGGTGCAGCCCGAGGCTTCCTGGTCCAGCCGGCTTCAGGCAGAGCAACCAGTGTGTGTACGCGCGCGCGTGCACACACACAGACACACAGGCACATACACACAGGCCCGCCCGCCCTGCTGTCGCCGCCGCCCCGCCGGGGTCCCCGCCCTGAGGGACAAGTGCGGCGCCCGCGCTGCCTGCCCAGCAGCCCCGGAGGCGGCCGCGCCGCCCAGTGTCCCCGCGTGCGCCCCGCGCGTCGCGCCGCTGTCGCTGGCGGAGCGCGGACCGCCGGCTGGCCGGACACGCAGGCTGCCAGAGCTGGCCCCGCAGCTCGCAGCCTTTTCCCCGCGCCCCCGCTCCCGGCGCCCGGCTTTTGTTGAAAACAGCAACCCCCACACCTTCCTCTCCGGCTTATTTTTCTTTCTGCGCGGCGGCCAAAAAGAGTTGATTGCTATTGTGATCCGCCGGGGAGGGGAGAGGGGCAGGGTGGCGCAGGGGGAGACCCAAGCGCTGGAAGAATTTCTTTTTTTCCTTCAAAAGCCAACTCCACCCAGTCCTCGGCCGGTCCGATTTCTACTTTCATCGTCACCGAGACAATGGATTAAGTTACTCTTCTCTGGGCCAGAAGTCAGGTTCGGACTTGGGGCAGCATGAAGGAAAAGGCGATGATTAAGACGGCTAAAATGCAAGGGAACGTGATGGTGAGTGCGGGCGGGCGAGGCGCGCGGGGCCCGGGAGAACCCGCAGTGGGTACCGGTGATGGGGGGCGAGTCCCAACCCCCGGGAACGACCGCGAACCCCGTGCGGGGCGCGGCGCCGCCGCCGCCACTTCCCACCTGAACACCACCCCCCGCCCCCGGCCTCCTTCCTACCCCCCCGCCACCCCCGGCCCAGCGGCGGCCGCCCGGGTGCGGAGGATCAGGTGTTTATTTGCCAATTGCAACTTTGCGGCTCCGCGCGCCCTCGGCTTTGGGCAGGTGGCTTGTGCCTTGGGCGAGGGGCCGGGCGTGCGAGGTGGGGAAGGGGCGGCAGACCAGCCCTCGCCGGCCACCCTTGGGTCCCAGTTCCCAGCCGAGCCCCCGGGCCGTTCGGGGAGACTTGCGGAGAGCGAGGTCGCCGAGGCCAGGGGAGGAGCGCTGGGCCCGGGTGCCCGCGCCGGCCTCGGGGCTGCGAGTCCCGGAGCCTGTTGGGGTCCGCCGACCTGGGGCTCACTCGGGCGGGAGCCCATCGCTCGGCTCCGGCTGCTGTCGCCGCGGCCGCCGGCCGGGCGGGGCCCTGCTCCCGGGTGTGACAACGATGGCTCCCCCGAAAGGCTGGCTGTGCCGGCGAGCGTCACAGCGGCACATCCTCCCCGGGAGGAGGACCGCGCGCCGGGGACACCTCCGATCGGCGGGGGGCTCAGGGCTGCAGGCCAGGGGCCATCTTCGCCTTGTCAACTTTGCTAACTCGAGGACCCCGGCGTCCCGCCTCCCCGCCGCCCCCCGCCCGCTTCCGGGGACCGCGGCACCTTTGGCGCCCCAGCGGCCCGCTGCGTGAGCGCGGGCGGGGGGCCGCGGGGGGTCAGGGCGCCGGACCCTCCTGGCGAGGACGAGGAGGTTGCCATCTTGGTCTCTGGAAACTGTGTGTGTGCCGGAGCGTGTTTATTTGGCGGATGGTTTAACCCTTTCGGGGTTGGTGTGGGATGCTTGGAAGAAGGGACTCTGCCTTCCTCCCACACGCCCGCCTGCCAGGACTTTGTCGTAGGGGAGGGGTCGCGAGGTGGGGAGTGCAGTGTGACTTTGGAGGTACGCGTGGGAAGGCGGGAATTCCTTCAGGTGCAGAGTCTCCCATTGGTGACCACGGGAATGGGGTCCCTGCGATGGGAGGCGGGGAGCAGAGGTGTGTTTGGGAGAAGCCAGTCAGTGATCCATCTGGAGGTCTTGCTGTAAACAAAAAGAGACCAGACATGACAGATTTCTTCGCTTCGAACCCGTCCCCAGCCAGGCTTAACCACGCCCACAGCAGGACACCTGTTGCCTGGGCCGGGAAGGAGCACCACCCGTTCAGAACTTGACTTTGGCCTGGGGTGTGCGCTCTGCTCCAGACAGACCTTGCGTGCAAAGTAACTGTATCCAAGGGGCTATTTTGTGGAACCCCCACCCCACCCCCCAGATGGCAGGCCCCTCTTTCAAAGGCCTTCATCAGGCTGGTCCTCTGGCTGGCTGAGCGGCAGACCTACTTGTGAAAATACAGCCGCATCCCTCATTTCCCCACTGCCTGTTTAGCTGTTGTGTTGTTCAGCATAATTTCTTATAGAAACAGGGCAGACCCGTGCGTGGAGTAATGTTTTCCCATTAAATTCCCACCCACACCCGCAATTCTTTTTTTTTTTTTGTCTTTTTTGTTGTTGTTGTTGTTGTTGTTGCTATTCCTTGGGCCGCTCCCGCGGCATATGGAGGTTCCCAGGCTAGGGGTTGAATCGGAGCTGTAGCCACCGGCCTATGCCAGAGCCACAGCAACGCGGGATCCAAGCCTCGTCTGCAACCTACATCACAGCTCACGGCAACGCCAGATCGTTAACCCACTGAGCGAGGGCAGGGACCGAACCCGCAATGGTTCCTAGTCGGATTCGTTAACCACTGCGCCACAACGGGAACTCCTACACCCGCAATTCTTGTCTTGTGTGATGCGGTGGTGTTCTAGTAAAACCTACACACTTGGGACAAGGCCAGAGAGAGGCTTTTAGAGTCGTCCTAGTGATAATGATGGGGCAATATGGATTCTCCACCTCATCTGTTGTCCATTAAGTGTTTCTTCTAACTTAGGTGACACATTGTGACAGGGCAACATCTTTATGTGGCATCTTCATTAAAAAAAAAAAAAAAGCCAAAAAAAAAACAACTTTTAAGGTCTTTGCTCCCACCGTCCCGTCTCTGTATTTATTTCAGAAAATAAAGACCGAGGAGAAAGCTCATCTCATTTTCTCTCACACTCTGAATCAGGCTGTTTTTGGGGTGCCTGCTGTGTACCCTTCTCTGTGTCTGCGTTTCATAAGGGCAGTCAGAGTGGGTTGATCCAAGCCTGGAGAGTTCTACAGCCAGCCACCAGTCATGCTTGTAGGATGGTCCGATTGTTGTTGGCCTGCGAGAGAAAGGAGACACAGACTCGCCTTCTCATTATTCTGTCAGTTCTTCAGTGGACTATTATCCCCTTGCAGTCGTGCTTGTGCCTTTTCTGAAATGTCGCGTTCCACCTGAACCCACGCAGCTTTGATTGAGTGATCCTGCTGCCCTGAAATCATTATTTGGAGACTTAGGGAGCCCCAGTTTCTCATCAGCTGTCTTGAAGGCTCCGCCTAACCACAGCCTCTCTTGCATTGGTTGATGGGCAGATTCTGTGCCCTGGCAGCCTGATTGGAATTCAGGTAAGAGTTGACATTCCCGATGAGGACGGGCTGATCTCCTCCTGTGATTGGTGCTTGAGTTGCTGCCCATCTGACTGCTGGGCAGAGGGGTGGAATGTGCTGGATTAGGCAGCATCTGACCCTCGAGAGGTGGGCAGCGAGCCTTGGACACCGACTCTCCTCACCCATGTCCTCATGCGTGACCATCCTGGACCTGGGGTCTCTTGTTCCCAAGAACTGTGACAGTGGCACCTGGCTTGTCTTGGCGGTGCCATAACCCTTACGCACACGTCTGTGTGCATCAAACCTTAGCGAACGTTGTATTTCGTACGCGTTGCTCTAGAAGTTCATTGCTGCTGCCGGGTAGGTGATGGAGAAGGAGATTGTGCTGGCACGCGCCCTCGTCTCCTTCTGGCTGCGTAAATGGGTGAAAAAAAAAATAACGGGCCGAATCATTCACAATTTCCGTTTTAATGCTCAAGGAGAGTCTTTTTCATAAACTTTATTTTTCATGTGCTGAGAACTCAGCCAGCCACGTTCCGCCTGCAATGTCATCCACCCGGAGAGAGATGGAGATTCTTTTCGCTCTCTCGAAACAGAAACTGTTTTAAAAAATAACTGTATTATCTGTGCTCCTATTGGGGCTCAGCGAAAGCAAGCCCGACTGGTATCCATGAGGTTGCAGGTTCGATCCCTGGCCTCGCTCTGGTGTTGCCATGAGCTGTGGTGTCGTCGGTCGCAGATGCGGCTCAGAGATCTGGTGCTGTGGCTGTGGTGTAGACCAGCAGCTGCAGCTCCGGTTGGACCCGTAGCCTGGGAACTTCCAGATGCTGTGCGTGCGGCCCTAAAAAGCAAAAAATAAAAAATAACTGTATTTTCATAAAATCCGCATTTGAAAATTTTGCGCAGGGGATGACTTGCACTTTTTTCCCACCCAATCTTCCTCTATTCCTTTGTTGATATCCTACTTTTTAACCATCGTTTAAATTAAATGGGCTATTTGAGGGTGGCATATCCTCTTCCAGTAGGTTCTAGGGTCAGTGGAAAATTCTATTATCCAGAGGCTATTACTTCCTGCTAAATTCCCTTACTCTATCCATACGAGCTTTTCCCAGACATTAAGTTGCTTACTGGAGATTGAGTTAAAAAAATCAAAGTCCCAGGGCTACCCTCTGCCCTATGTGGCAGTGTCCCCTTTCCTTGGTGTGTGTGTGTGTGTGTGGTTGTGTGAGTGGGTGGCTCTGCGAGCAGATGGTGGGTAAATGAGGATGGACAGGCCCTTGGTGACCGTAGCTGTGTCACAGGAGGTTCAGCGAAGAGACACTGAGGTCTGCCACCCCCTGGGATTCCTGAGACTCGCATGGTTGATTGATGTTGGCTTTACGTGCAAGTCGCAGTCTGGGAGTTCACTGCTCACAGAGGGAAAAGCTGATGTCCTCCTGTGGCCACTGGCACTGCTTGTAGGGCTCTGGCCACTGATTGCATCTGCCCGTGATGTCAGGAGCTCCGGGTCTTTTCCGACTTGGCCTTCCCCTTCCTGTGCTGAGTGGAACCCTGGGCACAAGCGCCCACACGAGGGCGGGCTCTCAGGCTCTTTGGGTACCTGACTGAGTTCCCTGAAACAGGGTGACTTCCCGGTGTTGATGCCCTGCTTGTAATAAGCCTCGTGAGCAAAGGAAAGGCTTTGAGGTTTCCAGCAGAGTTATGGGGCTTTGGGTGGGACACAGGACCCCACAGCCCACTTGGGAACAGTGACTAACGTTTGTGAGATGACTTTTAGAGGATCCTCTGTTGGCCGGTAATTGGAAACAAGACACCTGCTTCCTTGTGGGAGTTGGCATCCCCGTGACATAAAAGCTGTGGTGTTGGCCCCGAGTGTGATGTGTATTGGGTGGCATTTGTATATTGGGTGGCTGTCTTGAAGTGGGTTCCAGAATTATTTTGGAGGTCACGGGTTTCTGAGACTATCCCCATGCATCCCGGGGGTGTGATAGGTACCTCGATGCGTCTCCTTCCTAGTTGGTCAACATCCATTCATAAAAGCAACCCCATCACCGTCCTCTCCAGATATTGATTCATCCCACCTGTCAGCGGGGCGGGCGGGAAGGGGGAGGGACGTGTGAAGCAGGTGCCATTCTACACCCCCCTCAAACAGGAGTCTCGGGATTGGGAAGGCATTAAACACCAACTTTGAATAAAAGATAGAGGTGCTCGGATTTCCAGGAATAAGGTCTCAGACCCAGAAAGAGGTGATCAGCGACGGAAGTTCCATAACATGTCTGGAATAGAACTGTAGTGAAAAGGGAGGGCTTTCCTGACTTTCCAGGGTCCTTTGTAGGTCTTGACTTCATGGCTCGCCGAGTCTTCCTCTTGGGATGTGTAAACACCCTACATTGGCTGTCTCCTGTGCCACCCTCATTCCTCTCCCTCCTCTGATCTGTCCCAGTTGCTGATCAGATTACTCCGCACTTGCTCACCATCTGGAGTTTGAACTCCCTGTGTTGATACCAAGAGGTGTGGTGGGTTCCCAGGACCTTAGCATCTTCCTTCTCTCTCGGTCAGGGGCTGGGCAGGGAGCACCCAGGTGGATGCATGCACCAGCCAATGGACGGATGTTCATTTCTCTACTCGGCATGGGCAGCCTTGGGGAGAAGGGTCCGTGGGTCTGGTTGTACTTTTCTTTCTTTCGTTTATTTTAAGGATTTCTCCAAGGTCGAATGCCTCTGATCACAGAAGAGAGAATTCTATATCTAGTGTGTTTTCCATTTATACCTACGGTGAAATTGCAGCTTGTGCTCACTTTAGGGGTCACCATGGGTGGTGTTTTCCAATACCACCAGGCAGTTGTCTGACACCAGCTGGGTGTTCTGTTATTCAACTCGTTCCAACACTGTCTGTCTGGAGGTGGCATCATATCCCACAGGTTAAGGGCTCCGTCACAAGATTCGCCCCACTTCTGGCTCCAGTTTCAAGTCCAGGTGCTCGTGACAATTGGCAGGACATTAGAGGTTCCCAGGACTCCTCTCGGAGTTCCGTTAATTGGCTAGAATGGCTCAGAGAACTCGGGACTCCAGGCTGCTTACTAGATTGCTAGTTTTATTACAAAGGATATTAAAATACAAATGAAGGCGTTCCCGTCGTGGCGCAGTGGTTAACGAATCCGACTAGGAACCATGAGGTTGCGGGTTCGGTCCCTGCCCTTGCTCAGTGGGTTAACGATCTGGCGTTGCCGTGAGCTGTGGTGTAGGTTGCAGACGCGGCTCGGATCCTGCGTTGCTGTGGCTCTGGCGTAGGACAGTGGCTACAGCTCCGATTCGACCCCTAGCCTGGGAACCTCCATATGCCGCGGGAGAGGCCCAAGAAATAGCAACAACAACAACAACAAAAAAGACAAAAGACAAAAGACAAAAAAAAAATACAAATGAAGAGCCATAGGAAGAGGTATACAGGGCGAGGTCTAGAAGGTTCCCAGACATAGGAGCTTCTGACCCTGGAGAGTTGGGGGTGCTTCTACCCCTGAAGTGTCCAGTTCACCCACCCCAAAGCCCTCCCAACCCCATCCTTTTGGGTTTTTCTGGGGGCTCCATGACATAGGCAGGGTTGAATCGACCCCTTCCCGAAGGTCATGGCTGGGGGGGGGCGGTGAATGAGAGCTTCAACCCTCTAATCATGGTTGGTTCTCCTGGAGATCACCCCTTATCTTTAGGGGACTTCCCCTATCCTTAGGGGGTCACCTCATTAACAGAAATTCAGCTGTCATTTAACGGGGCTTCTCACTTACTCTGAGTCTCTGAAGCAGTTTCAGGAACGGAGACAAAAGACCACGTATTAAGGCAGAAGATGCCCGCATCGGACCTGTCACTCCAGAGAATCCAAGGCTTCAGGAGCCGAGAACCTTGGATGCAGAGCAAACTGTATTTGCTGTAAATCACAGCATCCCAGTTACGTAACTGCTGCCTCCGTGCCCTTTTTATTGGGGGGGGGTCATAAATTTACCCCAGTTCATTGTTGTCTTCTCCCTTCCTTCCTTTAAAATACATTCAGGGATGCGGAGAATTTTGTGACCTCTTGGGTTATGGGAGGCAGTTCCATTCAATTAACAGGACTGCAGTGTAGCGCTCAAGAAAGAGCACGCCACGCTGGCCAAGAGGGCGAGGACGGGGCCAGGCAGAACCCGGCAGAATCCCCCTTTGCCCCTGCGGCTCCCGTGAGGTCGGGGTCCATCCAAGAGGCGGACCATCTGGGGATCCAGCTGGGCAGTGAGTTTCAGCTGCGGCCGGGAGGCACAGACCTCAGGGATGCGGTGGAGGACCCAGAGGTGTCAGGTGATGCTGTGGGCAGGTGGGGCCCAGGGCGGTTGTCCCAGGGCAGAGATCCCAGCCTTGCTCTCCGTTTAAGTCACCAGAGGAACTTTAGTACCAGGGGAGTGGCTGGTCACACCAAATGGCCAACACACACACACATACACACACACACCAACAAACATATATCCCTTCAACACACACATGTATGCACATATGTACACCCAACACAAACATACCTGTACACACACTCCCTCAATACTCACACAGACACCTCAGCGTGCGCACATACACCCCCCCACACACCCAGCGTACACACACAGACTTACCCACCATACAGCCTTCTAACATACATGTGCCCACATGTGCACGTGCATACACACACCCAACACACATGCATACAGCTGCACACAGCCCCAGTGCCCACACATGCACACACCTCAACACAAAATACCCAGCACACACATACACACATGCACACACACACACGAACCCGACACACAGCCCTCCAGCATCCATGTACCCCCATAGACACCTGCATAGTCACACGCAGCACACACATACATGCATATGCACACACCCCAGTACCCACACACACGAAACCTATGCCCAAGACACCCGACACACACACAAAACAGATATAACACATGCTCACTCACGCACACACAGTCACACAGCCAGGCAGGCCACGTTCTTTTTTTTTTTGTCTTTTTGCCTTTTCTTGGGCCACTCTTGCAGCATATGGAGGTTCCCAGGCTAGGGGTCGAATTGGAGCTGTAGCCACCAGCCTACGCCAGAGCCACAGCAACACGGGATCCGAGCCGCATCTGCAACCTACACCACAGCCCACGGCAACGCCAGATCCTTAACCCACTGAGCAAGGCCAGGGACTGAACCCACAACCTCATGGTTCCTAGTCGGATTCACTAACCACTGCGCCACGACAGGAAGTCCCCATGCAACGTTCTGATGTCGTCGTTGCAGCCTCGGCGTTACTGTGCTTGAGGGTGGTTCTCTTGGCAGCCAAGACGGGGAACCACTGGACTGGGGGTAACTTTTTAATCAACGGTTGCCACCAAGGCCTGAACACGCGAAGCTGTCATTTAGCAGAAGCCCTCTCTGCTCATGGAAGGGCAGAGGCAGGTGTGTTTCAGGGGCGGTGGAGGAGGCAAAATGTCTGGGAAGACAAGAGGAGGTCCCAGAACAAGGACGGGGAAGAGGCCCTAGGGGGAGAGAAGGAGGGAGGAGCCAGGGAGAGCTGGGCGGGGCTCTGTGCCCTGGGTACAGCCCGGGGAGGGGACGTGGGCCCAAAGCCTGCTGTCCTCTGCTTGTGCTTCCTGCCCAGAGCCAAGCCATCCGTTTGACTGCAAGATGCTCTGTTTGTGATCGACCTGAACATTTATTTCAGACCCACGGAGCGAGGCGGGTCAGAGAGGGACCACGGCTTCTGGAGCAGCAGGAGAGATTCCAGAATTTGCCATCAGCTCTCTGAGCAGCCTCTGCCAGCGGCTCCCTGGCCTGCTGTTTGCTCGTGTGTAAAATCAGGGTGTTTGAAAAGATGTTCATTCCTGAAGTCCCTTTTGACGCTGCTGGGGGTGGCCTTGTTTCTTCAATGCTGACCTCAGGGCATGCTTGAGAAGTAACCTTCCGGCCAGAACAAATGTTTTGTTGGCCTCGGCACTGACTTAGGTGGTTGTCTTCCAGCTTGCTGGCCTGTCGTGCAGTGTCACTGTTTATAGATGGCATAAACGTGTACACCAGTTCGTAACTCACAAAGTCAAAGGCCGTCATTCCAGAACCTTCGCTGACGCGGGCAGAACTGTGTGCGTGTGCCCCCGCCTGCAGGTCTGCTGTGATGCACACACGTCCTAGATGTAAGCGCCTGCACCACGGCCTAGCAGAGTGCAGGCCTGGTGGATGGGAGCTCTGTGGGCACAAGCCCTTGGGTAGCTCTCGACTGTCTTAGCTATTGAGAGGAGTCACCACGCAGTAAGAACCGTGGTGCCCAAGGGTGTTCTGGCTTCCAGCCCACGCTCACTCATCTGTGGCGATAAAAGGGCATTGCTGGCCGGCCAGGCCGGCCGCAAGACCTGGTCATTGATGCGCTGGCTGTGGTTGGGTCTGGCCTTGGGAAGAAATGCAGGGCTGATCACTTCATCGTAGTGGTATTTGAAAGGTAAGATTTTTCTCCTTTTTTTTTCCCCTCAGCCTGCTAGGCTGATGCCCCAGTTAGGCAGCATAGAGAGTTTTACTTCAAATCATACTCGTTTTGTGATTTGGGGGTTGTGTATACGCAGCTTGCAGTAGACCTTGTGCTGATAGGAGCCCAAGTATGAATTGAATGACCTGGAAAACAGTCTCGTATCCTCCCAGCGCTTGACGCCGAAATGGATCTTCTAGAGTCCATTTTTGACTCCAGCTACATGGGCCAATTTTCTATACCTTCTTCTTCTGTGTGTTTGGAAAATGAGAATCAGTGTTCTTCAAGCCAAAATTCTCCTTTTCCGACAAAAAGATTCAACGAGAGACCTGGAGTCTTCATTGCTCCGGCAGAAAAAGGATTGACACATTTTATAAAATTTAATCTAATGATTACAATAGGAAACCTAGTATTTCTGGTTAAATACTAGTTTCCCAGAAATTTCTGTTTCTCAGGCCAAATCAAATTCTGATAAGCTTTCCATAATAGATTTTTTCTTTTTCTTTTTTTTTTTTTTTTGCTATTCTGCTTCCTATGACTCAGTAAATTGTGCCTGTTTTAAGATGACCCCGCTATCATTTCAAACTTCCTTATGCTAATAACTTACAGTTTCTTGAGCATCCGTAGAGATTATGAAGCAACTTTGCATCCACTGCTTCATGACGTTAGAGCGACCCATTGTGTTGACAGGGCAAATACCATTTCTGGTTTTGGTTGAAAGAGCTGAGTCTGGGAGAAGGGATTTCGTGGGAGGGTCAGGGCTCAGCTGCCCCCCACTCCCAGGGCAGGGTCTTTGCTGCCCACTGCGTATTCTTGCAAAAGTCCTCTTCTTTCCAGCGACATCTGGAAGGACACATCGAGCCCGAAAGTTGGAAGGGAATCTAGAGATCGTCTAGAAGGAGATCTGTTCTCATGCTTTGTCCTTTTGGGGTTTCTAGCCTTTTCTAGAAAAATATGTAGGAACCAGAAACTGGCTCTTATTTTTTTTATTGATTTTAGTGACATATAGTTGATCTACAATGTTGTGTTAATTTCTGCTATACAGCAAAGTGATTCAGTAATCCACATATATATATGTATGTATGTATTCTTTTTCATGTTTTTTTTTCATGATGGTTTATCACAGACTATTAAATGGAGTTCCCCGTGCTGTGCCGTAGAACCTTACTGCTTATCCGTCCTTTATGTACTAGTTTGCATCTGCGAGTCCCAAACTCCCAATCCATCCCTCCCCCTTGGCAACCACCAGTCTCTTCTCTCTCTCTGTCTGTGAATCTGTTTCTGTTTCACAGAGAGGTTCATTTGTGTCATAGTTTAGATGCCACCTGATATCATACGGTATTGTCTTTCGCTTTCTGACCTACTTCACTTAGTATGATAATCTTTGGGTCCATCCATGCTGCTGCAAATGGCATTATTTTATTTTTTATGGTTGAGTAGTATTCCGTTGTGGATATATGCCTCATCTTCTTCTTTTTTTTTTAATTTATTGGAATATAGTTGATCACAGTGTTGTGTTAATTTCTGCTACACAGCAAAGTGATTCAGTAATCCACATATATGTATGTATGTATGTATTCTTTTTCATGTTTTTTTTTCGTGATGGTTTATCACAGACTGTTAAATGGAGTTGCTCGTGCTGTGCCGTAGAACCTTACTGCTTATCCGTCCTTTATGTACTAGTTTGCATCTGCGAGTCCCAAACTCCCAATCCATCCCTCCTGCTTGGCAACCATCAGTCTCTTCCCTCTCTCTGTCTGTGAATCTGTTTCTGTTTCACAGAGAGGTTCATTTGTGTCATAGTTTAGATGCCACCTGATATCATACGGTATTTGTCTTTCACTTTCTGACCTACTTCACTTAGTATGATAATCTTTGGGTCCATTCATGCTGCCGCAAATGGCATTATTTTATTCTTTTTTATGGTTGAGTAGTATTCCATTGTAAATCTATACATCTTCTTTTAAAAAATTTATTGGAGGAGTTCCCACTGTGGCTCGTTGGAAACAAACCCGACTAGGAACCATGAGGTTGTGGGTTCAATCCCTGGCCTTGCTCAGTGGGTGAACGATCCGGCGTTGCTGTGAGCTGTGGTGTAGGTTGCAGACGCGGCTCAGATCCCGCGTTGCTGTGGCTGTGCTGCAGGCTGGCAGCTATAGCTCTGATTCGACCCCTAGCCTGGGAACCTCCGTATGCCGTGGGTGTGGCCCTTAAGAGAAAAAATTTATTGGATTATAGTTGATTTAACAATGTTGTATTCGTTTCAGGTATATAGCAAAGGGATGGACACAGATCCATTCTTTTTTCAGATTCTTGTCCCATGTAGGTTATTACGGAATACTGAGTGCAGTTCCACGTGCTGTACGGTGGTCCCGGTTGGGTATCTACCTCATAAGTAGTAGTGTGCACATATTAACCCCAAACTCCTAATTTATCTCTCCTCCTCACATTTCTCCTTTGGCAACCCATAGGTTTGTTTTTGAAATCTGTGCATCTGTTTCTGTTTTTATAAGCACGTTCATTCGTACCACGTTTTTATTAGATTCCACGTATAAGTGATATCATGTAGTATTTGTCTGACTTACCTCACTTAGTATTGTAATGTCTAGGTCCATCCATGTGGCTGCAAGTGGCTTTATTTCATTCTTTTTATGGCTGAACAATATTCCATTGTCTATGTGTATCATGTCTTCTTTATCCATTCCTCTGTTGATGGACTTTTAGGTCATTCTGGACAAGTCCGGTTTTCGAGAACTTTCTTCTTGTTCCTATGAAGCCTACCTTCAGGCACCCTCTCACAGTTCTAGTTCTAAGCTTCTGACAACAGAAAGTTAGTCTAATCCCTATTTTTTTTTTTTGTCTTTTTGTTGTTGTTGTTGTTGTTGTTGTTGCTAGTTCTTGGGCTGCTCCCGCGGCATATGGAGGTTCCCAGGTGAGGGGTCTAATCGGAGCTGTAGCCACCGGCCTACGCCAGAGCCACAGCAACGTGGGATCCGAGCCGCGTCTGCAACCTACACCACAGCTCACGGCAACGCCGGATCGTTAACCCACTGAGCGAGGGCAGGGACCGAACCCGCAACCTCATGGTTCCTAGTCGGATTCGTTAACCACTGCGCCACGACGGGAACTCCCTAATCCCTATTTTTATGGACAGTCTGACCGTTCATCTGACAGCTGTCCTGTGTCTCCTTTGTGGACTCTTTACCAGGAACAACGTCTCCATCTCTCTCCAGTTTATTTACATTTGATCAGAGGGACCATGAATTTACCCATTAGAGATACCTTATTTCCACCCAACCATTGCTGTCTTTTTCTGTTTCTCAGCTTCCCCAAGTTTCTTCCTATTTTATTGTTGTTGATTTTTCACCTGTTTAAAACGAACATACAGAGCTGTGCTTAAGTCCAGGTGTACATAGCACAGGTCGTCTTTTCAGAACGTGGCAGCATCTTTTCTGAAAATCTGTGGAGAGGTGAAGGCTGGGACTTCCGGACAGAAAGCCGTGGCATTTACAAGTGGTTTGGGTTTGGTTGCAGAAAAGATAGCAGCAACCCCTGCAAAACTTTGCAACAATAATGACCCTTGTGCAAAAGCAAAGATGATTTCATTCTCGCTGATAGAAGGTGAAAATCTCTCGCCTGCTCTTTGATGCATAGGAAGCAGTTCAGTATCACCTGGAAACAAGAAATTCTCCAACAGCTTATAATGAACCTTCCTTTTTTTTTTTTTTTTTTGTCTTTTGTCTTTTTAGGGCCACACCTGTGGCATATGGAGGTTCCCAGCCTGGGGGTTGAATCAGAGCTGAAGCCCCCTGCCTCCACCTTAGCCACAGCAACACCAGATCTGAGCCATGTCTGTGACCTCCACCACAGCTTGTGGCAATGCTGGATCCTCAACCCACTGAGCAAGGCCAGGGATCGAACCTGAGTCCTCGTGGATGCTAGTCAGGTTCATTAACTGCTGGGCTACAATGGGAACTCCTATAATTAACCTTTCTATTTCCTTGAGAAGCATCACGTTACTGAACCAAACTTGGGTCTGCTTGCCCGAGTGCGGTAGAGCCAACCCATTGACGCTGGCTTGTGGTGAAGGACAGTGTTTAGGGCCAGCATCAAGCAAGGAGTCCAGGTAGCTTGTGCCTAAGAGGCTCGAACTCCCCGAAGGCTTTGAGGGAAAGGTTTTTAAAGACAGAGGAAAGAAGGGGACTTGCTGGTGGGGGGAATGATCAAGCCATGGATGGTCCTCCCGTGGGGGGGTGCTGGGGTCCCTGGGAGTCAGCATCATTCGCCTGGTTTTAGCCAGTCCGGG
Organism: Phacochoerus africanus; assembly: GCF_016906955.1. Classification (NCBI taxonomy): domain Eukaryota; kingdom Metazoa; phylum Chordata; class Mammalia; order Artiodactyla; family Suidae; genus Phacochoerus; species Phacochoerus africanus. The sequence continues at coordinate 4,019,491 of NC_062559.1, read as the reverse complement.
CTCTGCATGCTGGTGGGCAGCATGCACTTTTTTTTTTTATTTATTTTTATTTTTTATTATTTTTTTAATAGTTATTTCCCCAATTTTTTTCCTACGATCCAGCATGGGTGACCCAGTTACACATACATGGACACATTCTTTTTTCTCCCATGATCAGGCTCCATCATAAGTGACGCGACATCGTTCCCAGGGCTTCACAGCGGGATCTCATTGCGCATCCAGTCCAAAGGCAAGAGTTTGCATCTATTAACCCCAAGCTCCCCAACCACCCCCCCCTCCTTGCACTTGACTTTTCTTCCACCTGGCGGGGCTTCAGTATCTGTAAAACAGCTCCAAGCACGTGGCTCAGAATATTCTCTATAGCCCTTGAGGGAGGAAGAAGGGCCCGGGACCTTGTTGAATGGCTAAACTATTTATTATTTTGTCTTGCTTGCCTTTTTTCCCATCTTTCGGCATTTGCTCATTTCTCTGATTAAAGGTACTCTTTGGAACTCAGGGAAAGCCTCGGAAGATAAAGTTTTCCTACAGACTCGGAGGCAGGCAGAGGACATTGGGGGTGGCCTGTTCTGGGAAGGCCCCATAGGGCCCGGTTCTGTTATAATATTATATTCCGGGGTGGGACGTTATCTGCCTGAGGACCCTCTTGTAAAAGGAGGGAGAAGCTTAACTAGGGGAAGGCACGTGAAAAGCATTTGAGGAGTTCCCGCTGTGGTACAGTGGGTTAGGAATGCGACAGCAGTGCCTTGGGTCATTGTGGAGGTGTGGGTTCGATCCCTGGCCTGGCTCAGTGGGTTAAGCATCTGGTGTTGCTGTGAGCTGTGGTGTAGGTCACAGATGTGGCTCGGATTAAACCCTTCGCCTGGGACCCTCCATGTGCCGCACATTCCTCGAAAAGAAAAGAAAATAGAACAGATCTGTCGGGAGAGTTGAGATGGGCTGGAAGACACTAACAGAGCCTTTGGGAACCACTAACCCCCGACTCTTGGGCAGAACTGTCCTCAGTTGTGCAGATCAGAGGCCTTCCAAAGAGAGCCACGTCGATGGGCAGGCAGGGGCTGTGAGACAACACGAGTGATGCAGACTGCTCTTATGTCACCTCGACGCCAAGGTCGTGCCTGCCTCGTGTGCACTCTAAGGTTGTGATTCACCTCTGAAGGTTTGAGCAGGTGGTGGGCTTTGCTGTCTGGAATGTACCTCTTGCTCAACTCTCCTCACTCTAGGGAAGCGCTGCTTTTTGCATGCTGACTGGCTGCTCTCCGAAGTCTTGCTGGTGATTCATTGCTGTGGAAGAAGGGAGATGGAGAGAAGCCAGGCGGTAGGTTTCATTAATGTTCAGAATGGCAGGTGCACAGAAGCTCAGAGGGGAAGGAGAGGCATTGTCCTCTCTTACACCTGCTGCTGCTTCGTCCGAGTCCCCGAACCAAGCAGACATCCTCCCTCAAGACGGTGACGTGCCAGCTCTGTTTTTCCCGTGGGACTTGCACGCCCGGCTAGAGGATCTTGAGCCCCGCTCCTAAGACAGGATCCCCGCCTGAACCCCACCAGCCCCTCATGACCTCAGCCTCAAAGAGAATCCCTTGACGCCGCAGAAGGTCAGGTGTTGGCTGACCAAGAAATGGGAGGGGTCTCTCCCTCATCCCCCTTTTGTGTCTTGGTTTGCTTGTGTTTTCTCCCAAATTATGTTTTTCTCTGAAAATACGATTTGGGTTAATAAGCCGACTAAAGAGGGAAGGACCGAAGGGCTACCGGTTTCTGGAAAGGGGAGGAGGCTGGGTTATCAGCTTGCCCAGACCAGGTGCCGAGTGCCCTCTGCTGTATGGACACCCTTGACAAATTGATCCGCTATGAAGGAGAAATGTTGCTGCCGTATCATAAACAAAGGAGGTTGCAGCCATCAAGCCGTCATTACAGCCTCTCGGAGGGTGAGCCCCGAGGGAGCTCAGGGTGGGCACAAATGGGCTGCCCGCTGCAAGCCTTCAGCCACTGCAGCCCCCCCCCCCAAAACAGTGTTCCCTGAGGGGTTCACGGTGGGAAAGAACAGGACCCTGGTCCTAGATGGCCAAGATGCACATCAAAGGAATGAGGTCAGTGCGCCCAGACTCTTGCACCTCCCCGTCCTAGAAAAGCGCTAGTGCATTAACTTGAGACGTCTGGTTTTCTTTAATTAACAGTCATCTTTTGATGTTGCGACTCTTTGGTCTTTGTTGCAAAAAAAACGCCTGTATATCCTGGCTCCGTCCTCACCTCTAGGGAACATTCCTTCAGCACTATCTGGAGAGGCTGCCTCCTGGGTTTACAGTCCTCAGAAATGCAACAAAATGTAATTTTCAACTTTGCGGTTGTGCTTTTTTTTTTTTTTTTTTTTGGTCTATACCGCTTTGGCCTCAGATTTTGACTGCCGCTTAAGTTCTCCAAAGGCTGCTTTGCAAAACACAACAATGTGATATAATTTGATCTCTCCACTGCTGCCCTGCTCCCGAGAAATGTGTTATGCTCAGAATACTTGAGCTGCAGTTAAAAGGAGGGTGTTGAAGTCATCAGTGCACACGGACTCTGCTTGAGGGGAGTGTGTGTGTGTGCATGCGCGCGCGTGTGCACGCAGGCACCGCTGGGCTCGTGTGTGCTCCCTGGTACGTGAATACTTAAGAGGCTGAGCTTTACATTCTGCTCGTCGGGATATTTCAAGACCATACAATCGAATCTAAAACAAATGCAGGAATTGCCCTGCTGTAAATTCCCAGTTTGGTTTCTGAAGATGAACCACGCATCACCACGCCTGTTGACCTGAAGAAAAACACGTCCTAGGACTTGGGGGTGTGCGTTTGATTGGGTGACCGCCTGAGGACTGTGGCCAGGAGACAGCCTGTCAGGAAGGGGAGAAGCCAGTTTCTGGGTGATTTTTGGCTGGAAAGCAGGTGCAAATCCAGTGTACCTCGTGGTGAGAGATTACTGCTAATCACAGGGAACAAATATCCCAGGTTAAGGATTTTAGTGCTTTTCTACACAGGGAAGATGCAGGAACCTGGGGTCCCTGGGGTTCTAACTGGGGTGTGCATACCCTCGCTGAGGGCCTGCCTGTCCGCAGTACCCGTTGCCTCATCCTGTTTACCTCCTAGATTCCTCCAGCCCTTTGGGGGGCTTAGGACATAACTCTGTGGCACTGGAGGGGATTTACCAGTTCTCATACTTTCTGTGGCAAAGGGCCCTTTGTTTTTGTTTTGGGAAATTGCCATGCCATCATGGATCGGTACTTTTATACAATGTAATAACAATGCAATAAGTTAAGCAATGAATGATAAAGTACCCAACCAGAGTTTGTGTTCTTAGATCCCAGAGTGTGGCATTCCCCTGTCCAGTGGCTCTAAGCTTTTCTAAATGGCAGGCTCTCCATTGCTGTGCTTGTTCTCAGGTGGCTGTGGGCTTCGAGGGCTGTACCCTGACCACTAGACCCCCACAGGGCCAGCAGGCTTGATAGAGGTCCCCAGTCCTTGTCCCTCTGGAGAAAAAAATTGGCAAAGAGACTGAGAAAAGTGAGGCAAGTAGAGTGTTTATTAAGAAAGATGCATAGGCGGGCTGGGCTGGAGCCAGGAGAGACAGACAGACAGAAGGAAAGCTCCCTGTGCTTGGAGGTGGTTTCAGTCCCTTGCATGGGGCCGTCCTTCCGGCTTCCTCTGGCCCACCGTCTGGCTTGGTCTGGGCTCGAGCCCACCCTTGGCCAGACTCAGGACCCTCCCCCCCCCCCGTGTGCACACAGCATCTTTTCGCCGAGACGGGTCTCTGGGAAGTTGGCGGGATGGGCTGTGGTCTGGCGTCTCTGACCCCAGCGGGAACTCTCTGCGCGTGTGTCATACCCGAGGTCTCCTTGACCTCAAGCGTGGGAAATAGGTGGTCTCTCTCTTTTCTCCACGGCTCCTCCTTGCTCCTGCCATCAGCTTTACCTTGAAGTATCTGTTCACAGGGCACGGGTTCCAGCTGTCCGCCGGGACCCGCATCCGCTGCCTCCTACTGGCCTCTTACAGAACCAGGGACAAGAGGTTGCCCCCGGGGTTTGGCTTGAGGCCACGCCCACCGTGCAGGGGGGCGGGGCCTTGGGAAGCCTGGGGGTGCGCAGCCGGCTGTCACCTGCTCAGGCCCCTGGTGGGAAATATAATGGAACACAAAATCTCCTCCCAGCCCAGGAAAATCTCACCACCAAGTCCAAAGAGAAAGAAGCCACTTTCATTATTGAATAAGTGTTCAACTGTACTGCAAAGACGGACAGAACCCCCTCTTCTCGGTAGCTACGTGGGTCGAAACGATGGTGTTTACAACATGGAGTCTGGTGGCAGCTTTGGCCCGTCTCTCCCCAGGAGCCTGGGAGGCCAGCAAGCTTTAGTCTTCTTCTTTTTTTTTTTTTTTTTCTTTTTAGGGCCACACTCACAGCGCATGGAAGGTCCCAGGCTAGGGGTCAAATCTGAGCTGTAGCTGCCTGCCTATGCCACAGCCAGAGCAACGTGGGATCCTTAACCCACTGAGCGAGGCCAGGGATCGAACCTCCATCCTCATGGATACTAGTCGGGTTCATTACCGCTGAGCCATAGCAGGAACTCCCAGCTTTATCCTTGGGGATTACTTTTTAGAGATGGTTCCTGCGTCCTTGAGGAAACGTTTCTGGGTTGTGAGACTGGCCAGAGGCTTATTTAACAATTAAAAAGACGTATAAACAAGATTTGAAAAGAACAGAGGAAGAAGGTCAGGAAAAAAAAAAAAAAGGTGGGGAGTTGCGGTGCCTCTTCTCTTATTTGCAACAGAGAAAATTAAGCCGCTTGTTTGTAATTTATATTATTTATATTTGCCCTCCTGCCCCTAAATTCCAATGGTGACACGTCCTGTTTATTTTTCTTTTCAGCCTTATCAGTAGCATGCTTTATGGGAGCAACCAGGTCTATGAGTTACAACCACCAAATTACTTTCTTAGAGTAACCATTTCATTTAAAAAATGATTCTTCTTCTTTTTTTTTTTTTGCCTTTTTAGGGCCATACCCTCGGCATATGGAGGTTCCCAGGCAAGGGGTTGAATTGGAGCTGTAGCTGCCGGCCTGCACCACAGCCACAGCAACGCGGGATCCTTAACCCACTGAAGGAGGCCAGGGATCAAACCTGCATCCTCATGGATACTAGTCGGATTCATTTCCGCTGCACCGTGACATAGAACTCCCTTAAAAATGATTCTTGATGGGGTGCTGACAGGGGTGGAATTAGACTTTCCTTTTTTTTTTTTTTTTTTTTTTTTGAGTTTGGTCATTAAGGAAGAACTGGGTGTTTTCCCACTTTTTGCTGAAGTTTCTCGGGGGCTCTGATTCTTTTCAGTGATTCATTTCTTTAGACATCTAGGAAATGTTAATTACTGCCCATAGGACTTTGTTCTAAAGTCTACCACAAAGGCTTTTCTCCTTCTTCAGTACCTATGAGGGAGACGCTGTTAAAAATGCTCTCGTGCAGATTTTAGAATCCCCTGTTACCTTAACAGTGCAAACGACAGCTGATGCTTCGCTGTGACCCAGCAATGCTAGGGGGCTTAGAAATGTTTGAGGACCACCCAACAAATTCGGGAGACGGGGAATTTTTCGTGCAGACGGGTTCCTTGAAAAAATGGACTCAGGGTGAATTTAGGGAATCAGAAGAGCTGGAAGGTCAGTGCGGTGCAGCAGGGGGGGCTCTGCCAACCCTTTCCCCCCAGATCACGGAGTAGCTCATGGAATCTGGGGGCGGAATGTCCTCCTTCCAGCAAAGCCGAGGAAGGCGAGGAGACGGCTCTCGCAAAACTAGGTCAAGGATGATAAGAAGAACCATCCTCTTGAGAAGAAGGCCACTTCTCTAACTGGAAGGATGACTGCAGCGCTCTCGTTCCTCGGGGCTGTGCCTTTAGAGCAGAAGAGGGAAGATGCCCTGCAGCGTTTCTCTGCTGCCCGGGAGCTCTTCGTGCAGGGCGGGTGGGAATGGCGATTCCGACCCTTTGCGGTGGCTCTTCTTGTGTTGACACACGTCCCCCCCGCGGTCTTGGCACAAGTGCATCTTCTTCTAGAAGCTCTTCTGTCCACTTCACCCCACCTGTCTCCCCTCCTCTCTCCCCTGGACTCCTTGATGTGAAACGTAAATGAGGAGGGTGAGGGGTCGTAGCAGGAATGGATCGGGTGCCTTCTGGACGTTCCCAGGCGGAACCTTTAGAGTAGAGCTTTTGGGGGAAATATAATGAAAACAGAGTTTCCCGACCCAGAAAACCTCTCCCCAAAGGTGGCAGAGAAAGAAAACACCTGTCCCCTTCGAGTGAGCGTGGAACCAGGGTGTGATGTCCATTGCAGGAGATCTGCAGAGAATTTGAAGAAGGAGGGTAGCCCTACCCCTTTTACCACCAAGCAGGTGCAGCCCCTTCCATGTGTGTTTTTATGATAAACTCTAACTAGTCCTCAAGTGAGAAACCTTGACGGTGCAATTGTGGACACGGTTCATGCCAACTGGACCTGGTCCATGGGTGAGTGTCTGTGTCATCTTTTTGGCTTCATCCAGAGAGAAAGCAAGCCCTTGTGGCTTTATGACAGGAGGGAGCTTTGCATGTTGGAGCGAGACGTCCACTCATATTAATGCAGACACCTGCCCACCGCCACCCCCCCCCCCCCAACCCCGGCAGCAACAGGGCGAGGGGCAGCTCTCTCCCTGTTGGTATTTTTTTTTGTCTTTTTGTTGTTGTTGTTGTTGTTGTTGTTGTTGTTGCTATTTCTTGAGCCGCTCCCGCGGCATATGGAGGTTCCCAGGCCAGGGGTTGAATCGGAGCTGTAGCCACCGGCCTACGCCAGAGCCACAGCAATGCGGGATCCGAGCCGCGTCTGCAACCTACACCGCAGCTCACGGCAACGCCAGATCCTCAACCCACTGAGCAAGGGCAGGGCCCGAACCCGCAACCTCATGGTTCCTAGTCGGATTCGTTAACCACTGCGCCACGAAGGGAACTCCCCTGTTGGCATTTTAGAAAGATGCTCCTGGGATGCTGGGAAAGGCATTCGTGGGTCAGAAGGCTGATGAAATGGCCTCTCTGGGCTTCAAAAAGAGACATTTCAGAGAAATGAAAAAAGTGCTTCACAATTGCAAGTTTTCGAAGGTAAACAAGAAAGGAGAGGAGGGAATCCCCCCTTTTTCAACAGGGCGACTAAACCTCTTATTATTTACCCCCTTTTTATTGAAGCATAGTTGATTTAAAATGTTTCAGGTGTACAGCAATCTGATTCAGTTATCCATATGTATCTATTTCTTCTCGGATTCTTTTCCATGATAGGCTATGACAAGATACCGAGTTGAGTTCCCTGTGCTTACAGTAGGTCCTTGTCATTTATCTGTTTTCTGTGTAGAGTGTGTATCTGTTAATCCCCCCCCATTCATCCCTTCTCCCACCCCAAGCCTCTTATTTTTTTTATTTTTTAAAAATGATTTATTTTTTCCATCATAGCTGGTTTACAGTGTTCTGTCAGTTTTCTACTGTACAGCAAGGTGACCCAATCACACATACATATATACATTCTTTTTCTCACATTATCCTCCATCCTGCTCCATCACAAATGACCAGATATAGTTCCCTGTGCTACACAGCAGGATCTCATTGCTTATCCATTCTAAAGGCAATAGTTTGCATCTATGAACCCCATATTCTCAGTCCATCTCGTTCCTTCCCTCTCCCTCTTGGCAACCACAAGTCTGTTCTCCAAATCCGTGATTTTCTTTTCTGTAGAAAGATTCATTTGTGCCCTACACTAGATTGCAGATATAAGTGATATCATATGGTATTTGTCTTTCTCTCTCTGACTTACTTTGCTTACTTTCCATTCGTGTTGCTGCAAATGGCGTTATTTTGTTCTTTTTTATGGCTGAGTAGTATTCCATTGTATATATTTACCACATCTTCTTAATCCATTCATCTGTCGATGGACATTTAGGTGGTTTCCATGTCTTGGCTATTGTGAATAGGGCTGCAGTGAACATAGGAGTGCATGTGTCTTTTTCAAGGAAAGTTTTGTCTGCATATATGCCCAGGAGTGGGATTGCAGGGTCATATGGGCGTTCTATATTTAGTTTTCTAAAGTACCTCCATACTGTTTTCCATAGTCCAAGCCTCTTATTTTTAATGTGGATTTGTCTTTAGAGCCCTAACATTCAAATGAGTCACCTGGACAATAGCCAGCAAAGCTACAGACACTCACCTGTTGAGATGTCAATAGGATTTGAGGCAAAATTGAGGCTCAGGTGACTGCCAGGGACCCTGGGGCCTGGTGGAACCATTTCTTCTTCAAAGAATTATATGAGCGAGGAAGGCAATGAGCTGCATACCTGGAGCCGGCCTTGCCGTGGGCTGCAGGCGTAAGGGTCCTGCTGCAGGGGCAGGGTAGGCTGATTGCAATGAGCCACATACCTGGAGCCAGGCTTGTGGGCTGGAGGCATGAGGGTGATTTTTTTCAGTGCTTGGCAGGTGGTAAGCAAGCAGGTGGGCACTTGGCATGCTGCCCGTCACCAGACTCCCATAGTGGTCCTGGCTGGAGGTAAAATTATCTCCATGTATCAAATGCAGCTCCAAGACCTCCCGCTGGAAAATTGCTGTGGTCACTTAGGTAGAAGGAAGAAAGCCAGGATCACCGAGCTGGGAGACGCGAGGCTCACTCTATGGTCTTAAGAGAAGGGATCAAGCTTTGGATTGCCCAGGCAAAGAGGGACCCCTTTAGTACATTAAAGAGGCCGTTACTCGGTAAGCTGTGATGCCCTGTTTCCCGAGGCCGCATGAAGAGCATTGAAAGCTCATCCAGTAATTCGGTTTGGTGGCTCTAATGACACCTTTACTTGGCATTGTATCTTCTTACCCTTCATCACAGCATCTTTCTTTTTGCATTTTTTTTCAAGTTTTACTGAAGCATCGTTGACTTATTTTGCGATCATTTCACCTGCACCGCAGAGTGGTTCAGTGGCACACGCACACACACACACACACACACACACAGCCATTCTGTTTTAGATTCTTTTCCCATTTAGGGTATCATAGAATTCGGGGGCGCGTTCTCTGAGCTGTGCAGCAGGTCCCCGTTGACGTCCATTCCGTATACGGTGGTGGCATCATCTTTTAATTATTTCTTCAATTTGGGCTCCACGACGAAAGGTTTGTGTTAATTAGAAATTATGCCCAAGACGTTAAATTTTTTCTGCATTACAGGCGTTCCCCAGCTGCGCCCTGTCTGCTACTTACATGGGAGGGAACTTTGCTTAGAGGGCTCTTGGCTGTTTGCAGAAGGTATCAATCCCTACCTACGTCTGTGACAAGCGAAGGGTCCCCTTTGTAAGGAAGCAGGTGGGCAGATGTCTTCCACTGGGCAGAGCAGTAACACTTGGGGGCTCTTGGGCCCTGGCTTTGGATCCCTTACCCTTGGGGCAGTGTGCCTGTCCCAGCATCCTCATCACTGCAGAGCAGAGCAAGGGGATAAAACTGAACTCCAGTGATGGCTAATGATCTCATCAAAAGGCCGCGGCTGGAGCTGTGGGACCGTGGTGGTGACAGTGAACATTCTGGATCTCACTTAGGAGACCCCCTCGGTGGACCAAATACGGTCCTGCTCTGGGGCTTCCATCCTAGCGGCAAAGGTAATACATAACTGATCCCACAGCCGACTCCCTACTGCAAGTCTGATGCGCTCCGCAAAAAAAGTCAACTGAGATTCTTAGTATTCCAGCACAGCCACTGCAGTCCTGTTTGCGATGATTTTACACAGAAGAAAGGAGTTTTGAGGAGTTCCCATCTTGGCGCAGCAGAAACGAATCCGATGAGGAACCATGAGGTTGCAGGTTCAATCCCTGGCCTTGCTCAGTGGGTTAAGGATCTGGCGTTGCCAGGGGCTGTAGTGTAGGTTGCAGACGCGGCTCGGATCCTGCATCGCTGTGGCTGTGGTGTAGGCAGGCAACTGTAGCTCTGATTTGACCCCTAGCCTGGGAACTTCCATATGCCGCAGGTGCGGCCTTAAAAAGCACCCCCCACAAAAAAAAGAGAGAGAGGAGTTTTGAGACTAGCATCTTTGTGGAAGGTATGATCCATCAATGAGAAAAAGGATTCTCCCAAACTGTCCATCCAAGACAAAATAAAAATGTCATAATTTTGCTGGATTTTTAAAAAAGTTAAATTTTATGTATTTATTTAGTTGACTCCTGTGGCATGCAGAAGTTCCCAGGCCAGGGATCAAACCCACGTCATAGCAGTGACAATGCCGGATCCTTAACCTACTGTGGCCCAACCGCAGTCTGAAATGTCATAATTTTGAATAGCTCTCTTTCTTCTTTTTACGGCTGCGCTTGTGGCCTATAGAAGTTCCCAGGCCAGGATTCACATCAGAGCTGCATCTGCGGCCTACGTCGCCGGCACAGCCACACCAGATCTGAGCCACATCTGAGACCTATGCTGTGGCATCTGGCAATGCCGGATCTTTAACCCACTGAGTGAGGCCGGGGATCAAACTCGCATCCTCAGAGAGACAGCTTTGGGTCCTGAAGCTGCTGAGTCCCCATGGGAACACCTGCATATTTCTTGAAAGGGATTACATCTGTATATAGCAGCAGTTTGCTCCTACAGCAAGGAGCTTAAAGAGAGAAGAATTTCAATGCGATAGAGAGCGAAGCTTGAGTCTCCGTAGTCTGTGAGTGTTGTGGGAGAAGTCGAGGGTACCCAGCTGAGGAGAGGCCTGCCGAGTCCCTTGGTTAGGTGTGAAGACGTGCTCAGAGGTGTCAGGAAGTATGTACGCGGGTCACCAGAGAGGAACGCCAGGTGAGCAGAACCAGTTTTGACACGTGGAGCTGGAAGGCGACGTAATCCCGAAACCAGATCCCAGAGAACGTAGAGCCAAATCAGAGTGAATCACTAGATAGAAAAGCGACAGGGACGCTTAGCTAGCGGGACCTGGCATCCCCAAAGTTGAGGACAAATGAACTAAGAAGGCGAATGGAAGGGTCGTGCGTGTGCTTTTGTTCATAGATGGAATCTGTTTTCAGAGCCTTAAAGGACCCCTCAGACCCAACCCTGATGAAGAGATAGAGCCGAGTAGAAGAGAAATACTGCAAGCGTCTGTTACATTAGTGTCAAAGCTCATTCGCCACTGGAAAAGCCAAAATTTAAGAGCTAGGCTTTCTGGCGCCTTTTGTGCTGGATGTTCGGTTTGGGGACTTTAGCAGAGAGCAACAGAAGAGAGGCGTCACGATCACCAAAGGTGAGCCGTGGTTTGGCAACACATCGTGGTTAACCCGAGGGTGAAGATTCGTTTTATGTCAAGTGTCAACCTGACTGGGCCACAGTGCCCAGCCGTTTGGTCAGAAATTCTTCTGGACATTTCTGTGAGGGGGATTTTGAATGAGATCAATACTTAAGCCAGTGGGCTTCAAGTAAAGCCGGTTGCCCCCCATAAGGTGGGTGGGTCTCACCCAATCAGGTGAAGGCCTGGATCAAAAGGCTCTCCTCCCCCGAGCAAGAGGGAATTGTGCAGCAGCAGACAGCCGTCAGACGTGAACCACAACATCAGCCCCTTCCTGGGTCTCTGCCTTTCCACCCACCCTGTCGATTTCGGACTTGCCAGCCTCCATACTTGAGTGAGCCAAATTAAAATAAAATCTCTTTTTATCTGTGTGCACACACCATTGGCTCTGTTTCTCTGCAGGGTGATGACTATGGAAGTCAGGGATGTGGGATGGAGGGCATGACAAGTGTTCAGAAGTATCTGGAGGGCTCTCTTGGAAATAGGTTCAGATTTATTTCATGTGATTATTGCAGCACTCCAGATCCTAGGATTGAAATTGGAGGCTGGCAGGGTTTAGCTGCATAGAAGGAAGAGAGAAGAAATTGACACATTGATATAAAAATTAAAAAGGGGGGGGGAGTTCCCTGGTGGCGTAGTGGTTAAAGGTCTGTGTCATCAGTGCTGTGGCTTGGGTCGCTGCTGTGGTGCAGTTCCATCTCTGGCCCAGAAACTTTTGCATGCCACAGGCACAGCAAAGAAAGAAAGGAAGAAAGAGAGAAAGAAGCAGCAAGCTCTCAGGTATAAACATGATGAAGCTGGGGAGGGTGGTGTGAGATCGGCCTTTTTCCATGTGCCACAGCGCAGCCAAAACCACTATGTGCCAGATGGCACAATTCGAAACATTTTAGTGCTTGTCAAGTTAAAGGAGAATCAATTGGACAAGATATTGTAGAAATGACTCCGTGTGTCCATTGAGAGTTAGAATTTTTTTTTCAAACTGGTGGCCCAGTTATGTGTACCTTCTTTTTCTCTCCTTCTCCTCTATCACGTTCCATCACGTTCTATCATGAGTGATTTGACATAGTTCCCTGTGCTCTACGGCCGGATCTCATCGCTTGTCTACAAAACAGATCTCTCGATTCACTCGTTCCAAACCGTGTTCCTTGGGCTCCTCGATCTCCGTGGAAGGGCAGAACCATCATTCATGGCGGAGGTGCAAGCTCAGACTCCAGGATGGTCCTTGGTTCCTCTCTTTCCTTCCCCCATCACGGCCAGTCTCTCCATCCTCAAGCTGCTCAGGCTTCAGGTGCCTCCTGAATCTGCCAGCTTCTCGTCTCCTTGAGGACTTTCACCTCGGGCCGCGCTGCCATCCTCTTACCTGGACCAGAAATAGCATCCTCTTTGGCCTCCCTGCCTCCCCTGTGGGTCAGACACAGATGATTCCTCTGTAGCCTCCAGAGGATCTTTTTCAACACAGGTCAGGTTACTTCCTCAGTGGCCTCTCACTCCAGGAGGATGAACCCGTCTCCTTACCCAACCGCCCCCTGTTTGCAGCCTCACCTGGTCCCAGCTGCTCCCCCATCCTGCTCTAACCTGCTGGCCTCCCTGAGATCCCTGCAGCCCATCAGCCTGATTCAGCCTCTGTTCCCTTCTTTTCCTCCCCTTGGCCAAGACTCCCTGCCCTAGATATTGGCCTAGTCCTTCTGGAATGCTCTTCCTCCAGAACTTCACACTAAAACCCCCGCCCCAGTATCATGATGCCTCCGTGGTCCTGCGCTAACCAGCATCTGGTACTTTCTTGGAGTCATGCTGTGTGTGCATTAGCTGCAAAGACCCTGGAATGTGAGCTCCTTGGAGTGAGGTCTTGCCTTTTTCACTTTCTGCTTCCCCAGTGCGTGACACATAACGGTGCTCTGGGGTTAGACAGGTTATGATCTTTTATAAAACCCTTTTGGGTGGCACTCTCTATCTTTTGAATGTTTACAATTTTTTTTCTTTTTTTTATTACTCAAATGAATTGATCACCTCTGTAGTTGTAGAATGATCGTCACAATCCAGTTTCACAGGATTTCCATCCCACAACCCAAGCACATCCCCCACCCCCCAAACGGTCTCCTCTGGAGGCCAAAAGTTTTTCAATGTCTGTGAGTCAGCATCTGCTCTGCAAAGAAGTTCAGTCTGTCCTTTTTTCAGATTCCAAATGTCACTGAAAGCGTTTGATGTTGGTGTCTCATTGTATGGCTGACGTCACTTAGCAGGATAATTTCTAGGTCCATCCATGTTGCAAAAAATGCCGGCATTTCGTTCTTTTTAATGGCTGAGTAATATTCCATTGTGTATATGTACCACATCTTCTTGATCTACTCCTCTGTCGATGGACATTTAGGTTGTTTCCATGTCTTGGCTGTTGCAAACAGTGCTGCAGTGAACATCAGAGTACATGTGTCTTTGCGAGTCCTGGTTTTCTCTGGATAGATGCCCAGGAGTGGAATTGCTGGATCCAATGGTAGCTCTATGTTTAGTTTTCTGAGGCATCTTCATACTGGTTTCCAGGGTGGTTACACCAATTTTGAATGTTTACAATTTTTAAAAAAAATTTTTTTCATTGAAATGTAGTTTATTTACAATGTCGTGTGTTAGTTTTAAGTATAGAGCGAAGTGATTCAGTTATACATACTTATACATTCTTTTCCACTATAGGTTATGACAAGACATGGAGGATAGTTCCCTGGGCTATATAGTAGGTCCTTGTTGGTTATTTATTCTCTGAATACTAGTGTGTATGTGTTGATCTCAAATCCTAATTTAACCCCCCCTTCCCTTTGGGAATCATGAGGTTGTTTTCTGTGTCTGTAAGTCTGCCGCTGTGATGTAAATCAGTTCATTTCTATCTTTTTTTTTGGGGGGGGTCTTTTTGTCTTTTCTAGGGCTGCACCTGCGGCATGTGGAGGTTCCCAGGCTAGGGGTCTCATCGGAGCTGTTGCTGCCGTCCCGCACCACAGCCACAGCAGTGCCAGATCCAAGCCATGTCTGCAACCTACACCGCAGCTCATGGCAACACCAGATCCTTAACCCACGGAGGGAGGCCAGGGATTGAACCCGCAACCTCATGGTTCCTAGTCGGATTCGTTAACCACTGAGCCACCACGGGAACTCCCCCTTTTTTTCCGATCCACATATGAGCGATATCATATAATGTTTGTCTTTCTCTTTCTGGGTCACTTCACTTAGTATGACAATTTTTAGGGCCATCCTTGTTGCTGCAAAAAAAGACATAAATGTTCAAATAGCAAAACATGACCCTGTTTTCCACGTACACGTGTCTTCCATTAGGAAGAAATGTGTAAAATCTTTATTAGCACAGATAACCTTTTCAAAAGCGCATGTATTAAGATTGGAGTAAAATTTACCCTAAAGATAAATGGAAAAACAAAAACAAAACCAAACAGGTTTGCCATTGAGAGGAATTCAAGGCATAATAGAGTTCCTGTTGTGGCTCAGTGGGTTAAGAACCTGACTAGTATCCAAGAGGACACAGGTTCGATCCCTGGCCTTGCTCCATGGGTTGAGGATCTTGTGTTGCCGTGAGCTGTGGTGTAGATTGCAGACACGGCTCGGATCTGGCGTGGCTGTGGCTGTCGAGCAGGCCGGCAGCTGCAGCTCCGATTTGATCCCTAGTCTGGGAACGTCTCAGTGCTGCAGGTACGGCCCTAAAAAGAAAAAAAAGTAATTCAAGGCATAAAAAAATACAAACTATTAATGAATTTGAAGTGGGGGTGGGATTATTGAATCTGCTCGATACTGTGTAGTGACGTCTACGGGGAAAGAATCTGAAAAAGTATGGATACAGGTGTACATAAGTGAGTCACTTTGCGAGAAGCATCCTGTGTGGATTGTCACGTATAAATAAAATGATAGCTGTGTCAATCCATCCCCGCTTGCAATGCAATGGCAACATTGTAACATGCACCCTCATAAATTGAGGTCAACAGAAGTTCCTTCTGCAGGCACCTGATACTGAGAGAAATCCGTGTCCTGTTCCTTTACCGTCGGCAGCTCAGTTTCAATGCGGATCGGTTCTGACAACTATTTTTAAGCAGTTTTCCTGTCATGTCTCTCCTCTTTGGATCAGGCACCGTCGGGGACACTCAGTGCTGGGCACGTTCTGTTAGGCACTTATTGAGGCAAGAGTGCCGGCCGGATGCCGTCCAGCTTGTCCTGGGACACGTCCAGAACCACTTAGCTGAGAACTCTGCGTTCAGGGAGGAATTCAGAACTTTTGAGAGTTGAAGAAACTAACTCAGTGCTTTTTTGTATATTAGGTAGCCTCCTCAGTGGTGCCTGGGGTACCACCCCCTAACCCAAACCACGATGATTTCTATGAAAAAGAATATCCACACTAAATGGAATAAATAAAATGATTGATTGCTTCAGATCAGTCCCTGTAAATTCTGCCCCCAGATGAGTTCAGGTCAGATCAGATTTTGTTGCCTGCTGAGTCTTGGAGAACTTGATGGAGTTGGAAATTATAATGCCGAGATATGAACACGCTCAAGTGAAACGAGTAGGAGTCATCGAGTTGGCTGCGGGTAGGAAGTGGTGTGGGGCCACTCGGAGGGGAGAGACAGTGAGAACCCGGGGAGCAGGGGCTTCAGGAAGGGGGTACACCTGCAGCTGTGCTGTGGCCGAGGAGCCTCTGCAGACAGCTGAGTCTTCCCCACCTGCACCCAGGCTCCCTTTCCTATTTCATTTCTGCTGTCAAAATAGCTCTTTGAATTTGGTGCTTAGAAGGGTTTAGAGATACTAAAAATTGCAGCATTTCCTACAGAGCTATTTGTAAGAAGAAAGCAATTGAGGTGGAGAAGTGGGTTGTTGAAAATAATAGGGTGAACTTGAAAGAGGAAAAAAAAAAAGAGGATTAAAATAAGGGCAGACTTTGTGATATTGAAATTTCTCCAACTCAGTCTTCTTCAAAGAGTTTTATTTTGGTTTTTCTGAAGGGGTAGAAAATTAAACTTTCAAAAATGATGTGTTGATTAAATTATTCACTAAACTTTTAAAATTAAATTTAAATTACATGTATTAGATATGTATATATACTATATATATAATTTATAGAAAGGAACAGTTAAGCTGTTGAACAGCTAAGAGTTCCATTCTCCAGGTCATCTCTATGGCCTCCCCATTAAGACTCTAATCTGTAAGGAGATGTGGTACATATATACGATGGAATACTACTCAGCCATAAAAAAGAACAAAATAATGTCATTTGCAGCAACATGGATGCATCTAGAGATTCTCATGCTAAATGAAGTAAGTCAAAAGGAAAGACAGTCATACCATATGATACCACATATATGTGGACTCTTTAAAAATGATACAAACGGACCTATCTACAAAACAGAGAAGGACTCATGGACATAGAGAACAGGCTTGCAGTTGCCAAAGAGGAGGGGAGAGGGAGTGGGATGGACAGAGAGTTTGGGGTTAGTAGATGCAAAGTATTCCATTTAGGATGGATAAGCAGGGAGGTCCCACTGTACAGCACAGGGAACTGTATCCAATCTCCTGGGGTAGATAATGATGGAAATGATTATTAAAATGGGAAGTAGAGAGTTTCTGTTAGGGCTCAGTGGTGACGAATCCGACTGGCATCCATGAAGTTGCAGGTTCAATCCCTGGCCTCGCTCAGCGGGTTAAGGTTCTGGCATTGGCGTGAGCTGAGGGGCAGGTCACAGATACAGCTCAGGTCCCACGTTGCTGTGGCTGTGGCGTAGCTACAGCTCTGATTTCTGATTTTACCACTAGCCTGGGAACTTCCATATGCTGTGGGTGCATTTCACTTTTTTTAGGCCTTGGAAACATTTTAAAGCATTGCAGGGAAGCCCTTTATCATTGCATGCCTGGGAGTCTCTGTTCTAAACTGGAGAACACAATGAATATTCCGCGTCTGGCTCTGAGTGATAAAAGAGAGTTCAGCTGGTTCTGGAGGGTTCTTCTTTGCAAGGCATTGCCCATATCGTCACCTATGAGGGTTCTATATTAGCAACATGGAGTTTCTTATGAATGCCAAGAATCGAGTGACACCTCTTATTTTCTGAGTAGCCAGAGAGAAAACTTGCTTTTGCGATCGACCGAAAACTGACGGATTTCACGAAGCCAGTTGCTGCATCCAGAATTTCCCGTTTCTTTTTCCCTGACGTGCCAGCTGTGTGTGCGTGAGTCGCTGTATCAGGAGGGAGCCCGTTCAAGTTTCAGAATTGTCTTCTGACCGCAGGACATTTGCGGGCGACAGCTGCACCGAGTTCTGCTTTGCATGGCAGATTTAAGGGTGCCATTCAGGGCATGGAGCCCTTGCACAGCCTTATGTTATACTGCTGTCACCGAAACGAAATCGTAACGTTTTCCTCACTCCAAAAAAGCTGGTTTCCAATGTGGATCTTGGAAAAGTCACTTACTGTTACTGTGTGCAGATGAAGATGTCAAGGCTCAGAAACCTCTGTTGTCATCTCACGCGGTGCACAGGTGTGACCTTTGAGAGTGCTCTCTTGCCCTTGCGTTGTCGGTTTGCAAGCTGTACCAGTATTCGGTTATTATTAGATGATTTTCTCTCTGCTTGGAGCGCCTCCCTTCCCTCTCCTGAGCTCCTCCATCAGGAGGTCTGAGGTCTTGCTTTTATTTATAAGTAAAAATGTCAAATTGCTTTTGCTATTGTCTCGCTAGCATTGCTAATACCCTCTTGAGTTTGAAGCAGGAAAGATGATGTCTCATGGTCTAACCATGGAACCTCTTCTGTTTTAAGTCTGTATGCGCTTGGAGGGGAGGCATTTATTCTTAAAAACTTGCTAAGGGAGTTCCCCTTGTGGCACGGCAGAAAGGAATCCAACTCATATCCGTGAGGATGCGGGTTGGATCCCTGGCCTTGCTCAGTGGGTTAAGGATCCAGCGTTGCTGTGGCTGAGGTGTGGCTGGCAGCTGCAGCTCCAATTGGACCCCTAGCCTGGGAACTTCCATATGCCGTGGGTGTATCTACAAAAAGAAAAGGAAAAAAAAAAAAACCAAAAACACCACGTGCAGATCATTGTGTTGAGGGAGAAGCACAAAAATCAGGCTCAGAGCTTACGTGGGGCCCCCAGGATTTCTGTTCCCAGTTGTGCAGAAACCCACGCCTCCCAAATGTAATAGCAACCTGCCAAGCGTGCTATGAGGGTGTCCAAAGCGATTCTGCCACGTAAGAGACTAGAGAAAGTCAAGATTTGGGCCCATTTTCTGGCCTCCTTGGGGATGTCCCAGAAGAGAGTGCCCCGCCTGGTGCCCCGCCCCCATTCCGGGCACCCCGTGCATCTTAGCTCCAGATGTTAGTGCAGCCTGACTCTCCTGGCAGCTGTTTGATGACGTCCACTCTTCTTTGGCTAATTTCTTCTTAGAACTCCCTCCAGGGTTAGGGAGTTGGAAGCTGAGACGAAAAGGTGAGAGGGAGCACTTTGAGAAGGGTCGGTCCCCGGGGATGGGACTTAGGTGTGAGGTGACGACAGGTGGAAGGTGGCACTGGCCCCTTGAGCTGAGGATGGAGCTGCTGCCTGTGGGAAATTGCTTCTCTGCCTGGACCAGCTGATTCCTGTGTTGCTTCCTATAAGTTTAGTTTAAAAAAAAGAAAAAAACGTTCCCGTTGTGGTGCAGTGGTTAACGAATCCAACTAGGAACCTTGAGGTTGTGGGTTCTGTCCCTGGCCTTGCTCTGTGGGTTAAGGATCTGGCATTGCCGTGAGCTGTGGTGTAGGTTGCAGACATGGCTTGGATCTGGCATTGCTGTGGCTGTGGTGTAGGCCGGTGGCTACAGCTCTGATTGGACCCCCTAGCCTGGGAACCTCCATTTGCTGCTGGAGCGGCCCAAGAAATGGCAAAAAAAAAAAAAAAAGAGAGAGAGAGAGAGAGACAGTAAATAATACTATTTAAAACTACAGGACACTAATATCTTTAGCCGTGTCTCAAAAGGATGAACACATCAGAATTTGAGAAAAGCAAAAATCAGGAAACCCGAGGCAGCCCTCACCTGCGCCTGGAGCTGTCCCTCCAAGACGAATAGCTGCTCTGTTCGTGGTTCCAGAGAAGCGTGTTCTTGGAGCCCGTGGGGCCTGAACTGTCTGCCGTCTTTTCTTCCCTGATGCCTCTTCTCCTGTCTTTCCCCCTGTTCATCAGGGTTGCATGGCTCTTGCTTGGAAAGCTGTAAAAAGGAAAGAACATATTTACCTTTTAAAAAATGTATTTTATTGAAGTAGAGTTGATTGACCATGTTGTGTTAATTTCTCCTACACAGCCAAGTGATTCAGTGATACGTATAAATACAAATATATGTATACATTCTCTTCCATATTCTTTCCCATTATGATTTATCACCGGATATTGAAGATGGTTCCCTGGGTGATAGTCGGTCCTTGTTGTTTATGCAGTTTATGTGCAGTCGTGTGTGTCTCCGTTCATCCCAGACTCCTCATTTATCCTTCCTCCTCGTCCCCCTTCAGTAAACCCCAAGTTTTCCTGCGTCGGTGAGTCTGTTGCTGTTTTGTAAATAACTTCATTTGTATCTTTTTTTGTTGGGATGCCCCTGTCAGTGATGGCAAATGATATTTGCCTCTGTCTGACTTCACTTAGTGTGCTTATCTCCAGGTCCATCCGTGTTGCTGCCAATATCATCATTTCATTCTTTTTTCTGGCCGAGTCGTGAACGTATTTACCAGTTATTTTATAAATGTTGTCACTGTAGGAGCATGCACGTGGGCAAGTGTGCAAGCCGGTGTGTTGAAGAACAATTTCTGGGGAGCTTTCTTATTTCTGTATCTGTGGCCGACTCCCATGACATGTTGTGACATGATTTTTCCCATGACATGTTGTGACATGATTTTTCCCATGACATGTTGTGACATGATTTTTGTCTCCAGTGTGGGGCACCAGTGACTCTCGCTGTCACAGGTGAGCGGGTAGGAGCCACGGCTTGGCTTTTCAAACTGGAGTGAGCCATCTGGATCATCTGAAAAAATCTTTCTAAAATGTTTCCGTGCGGTTGGTCTGGGGGTGGGACCTGGGATTCACCCAGAGGGGTGCTGTCGCTGCATCCTGGCGTCTCTTTCTAAGCAGCGAGGTCTTCTAGGGCCCATGGTTTGGTGAGCCCCACAGGTTTCCCCCAAGACTGCTGTTCCTGCACCTTGGTTCACGGAGGTGAGGGCACCTGCCTATCACAGTTGGATCAGGAAGGTTCTTTTCTGGGAGGAAAGGGCTGCTTGGAGAAAACATGCCATTTTCCTAGAACTTTCCACCAGTGTGTAAACCCATTCAGAAAGTGATTGCACATAGGTAGGAAGGATATGGGGAGTTCCCTTGTGGTGCAGCAGATTAAGGATCTGGCATTCTTCACTGCCGTGGCCCAGGTCACTGTCTTGGCGTGGGTTCAGCCCCTGGTTGGGCTACGTTCACAGGCTTTGAACATGGCCAAATCAATCAATCAATCAATAAAATGCATCTTTTCTTTCCAAAAGAAAAAAAAAGAGAAATATTTGTAGTCTCTGGGCAATTTTAAACTCCTGGATGTTTTACAAATAGAAGGTTGTTGGGACATCACTTTCCCACCTCTGCCTCCTGGGCACTAAGGGTTTCTGAGTCCAGAAGGCATGGATGCCGTTAGGAAGTGGCTACCAGGCTTCCCCTCCCAGACACCTGCGTGGAGCCCAGGTATCTAAAGGTTCTGGGAAGATAGGAATTAAGTACCTCCATCCAAAAAAAAAAAAAAGTTTATGAAACCTTGCTGCAGACTTAGAATGCTTCCACGGGTTATATGACTCTTCCAGCCCAGTGTGCCAAGAGTGGGCTAAGCCTCCTGTTTAAAAATAGTACTCTTGGGAGTTCCCGTTGTGGGCAGGGGAAATGAATCTAACTAGTATCCGTAGGAGGTGAGTTCAATCCCTGGCCTTGCTCAGTGGGTTAAGAATCTGGCGTTGCTGTGAGCTGTGGTGTAGGTCGCAGGTGTGGCTCAGATCTGGCATTACTGTGGCTCTGGCGTAGGCAGGCAGCAACAGCTTTGATTAAACCCCTAGCCTGAGAATCTCCATCTGCCGCAGGTACGGCCCTCAAAATGACAAAAAATAAATAAAAAAATAAAAATAGTACTCTTGGGAGTTCCCATTGTGGGCAGGGGAAATGAATCCAACTAGTTCCGTAAGGACATGGGTTCAATCCCTGGCCTTGCTCAGAAGGTTAAGGATCCAGCATAGCGGTGAGCTGCGGTGTAGGTGGCAGACACGGCTCGGATCCAGCATTGCTGTGACTGTGGTGGAGGCCGGCAGCTGCAGCTCCAAGTCGACCCCTAGCCAGGGAACCTCCATATGCTGCAGGTGTGGCCCTAAAAAAAATTAGAAATAAAATAAGAACAAAAATAGTGCTTTTGTCTTTACCTTTCATATTTCCATCATTTCCAGCAGCATCAGGCTGTTATTTTTATCTTTCTGCTGATGGGAGAAGAACAACCCTTTCAAAGCCCTCTCCAAAATGACTGGATCTTGATCCTAACGCTCTTGGTCACACAATTCCGAAAATCACCTAGTTCTCTATAAACCGCTTCGTTGATCCTTCGCGCCGTTTCCCGTCCTCCTGGAAGCGTCAGGAGAGGCTGCGGGATCAACGCTGACGTTCGTGCCGGTTGTTCGTTTTAATCCCGTGAGAACACACGGCCTCGGGCACACTCGGCCTGTGCATTAAACCCCACACCGTGTCATTCCTCACGGGACGGTGGCCGCCACCCACGTCATGGACCTGAAAGTTAGCATCCGGGAACCATGCCTCAGTGGTCTTTGCAACAGGACCCGAGGGTACTTGGATCGCTATGGAAACGGACACGGAAAATAGAGGGAAATACAAAATGCAACAAAGTTTTAAATTTATTTGGCTCTTTCTTGCCGTATAGTTGATTGACAGTGTTGTGTTCATTTTTGTTGCCCAAAAAGGTGATTCGGTTATACACCTGTATACCCGTGCTTTTTGTGAATCTTCTTTCCCATGACGGTTGATCACAGGATCTGAAGTGTAGCCCCCTGTGCTCTGCAGGAGGGCTTCAGCCCCTCCGTGGATACTAGCTCACATCTGCTACCGGCAGCCTTCCACGTCTGCTGACCCCCGCCTCCTACGTGAAATATAACTTTAAATGGCTTATTTGAAGAGGTCTTCATTATTCCTTCGGATAAAACTGAGAAGAAGGTAGCAGTAAAGCCTCCTTGCAGCTAAATGTGTTTTTGCAGCCTTAAAATGCCTGATCCTGTGAGTTAGCAATGACGGTCGTTTCTACCAAGGCAGAGGGACGCGGTAAGACCGAGGCACTTCCCCTGTGATTCAGCTCTTACTTCCAATCCACGGACCCTGCAGCTGTCCCGCAATGGGGACAGCAGGAGACCTTCTCAGAACTTCTTGGAGAAGAAAGATCACGGTCTGTAACCGTGGCTTTGGCTGCAGCGAGATGTTTGCGAATATCACCTCTTCCCTATACAGTCATTCAGTTCCTTGCCCCACAGACCTGGCCATGTGGTTTGTATTGTCCCCTGAAACGTGGGCAAAAGTGACAGCTTCACTTACAAACAGAAGAGATGGGAGGCTGCTGGTGGCTCTCCTCGCCGCTCCTCTCCCCTCAGGAGATCAGCATGTGCCCTGGGTGGGGACGATGCTGTCAGCCTGGGTCCCAGAGTGGAGGGGACCCTGAGCAGAGCGCCTGCTGACCCATGGTGGACATTTAGCAAGAGCGAGAAACAAGCCTTGTTCTTATAAAGCCTCGGAGAGCCTGGAGATGCTTGTTACCGCCGCCCAGCCCAGCCCATCCTGCCTGGTACCAGACGCCTTCGATGCAAACATCAGGGCTCCTGGAATTATGTTTATGTTAAAAATTATAGTGTCCCATTATTGCAAAAAAGGATTAAACACAGCTTAAAAATACACCTGACGCAATGGAATTAAAAGGCACAAGATTCCTTATAATAGAGACACACATGCGTGAGTAAAAAAAATGAGGGCAGAAACATACATTCAGAGTGAGCCTGATACCATTTGATGGGATGCCAGCTGTGAAGTGCCTACCCAGGGCCAGCAGCCTGTGGGCTGGGGCTCTTTCTGGAAGCTGTTACAAAGAGGAGCACGTTCAGGCTTCAGTAAACCAGGGCTCTCCTCTCCGGCGAGCTGTGCACACTGCAAAAGATAGCAGGGCGGGAGGAAGGCTCTGCCACTTTATTAAGAGCTGAACAGGTTCATAGCAGCCTGTGAAATGGAGTTCTGGACTCAGGCACTTGCTCTAGGTCACAGGCTGGGGAGAACCTCCTGCCTCCCGTTCCTGCCCAGCTCCCATGTCTCAGCCTTTGTCCCAACGGCACCAACATACATGCCCAGGAAGGAGGACAGCCAGGTGTGGCCATGCTGACACACCCAGCTGTGTCCCCCAGCGAGTGAACACGGAAAAGCTGAGTCATGACATGACCTCCCATCCCCTCTGCTTCCATCAGGGGACAGGAAGCTGGCAGCACCAGCTCTGCCTTCAGTCACTGCAACCCCGCAAACCGCTAAATCTGGTCAATTAATGTCCTGGTCTCCCCTGGGAACCCAGAGGTGGGAGAGTCATTAATGATTGCGATCAGGTGCAAGGCCTCCCATCTACCCCCCCTGCCCCCCCAAACTGCAGACCCTGCTGGGTTTTCTTTTCTTGGTTGAAGATACAAGCAGCTCTTCCAGCCACCTGTCACCGATGTCACACGGCATCTCAAGTCTGAGATGCACATTATTTGCATGTTTTTCGATCTTCCATATCACGGTGTGTCCCAGAAGTAACGACATGTCCTGTTTGAATGGGGAGTCATTTTTCTCTGTAAGTGATCCCTGAACCAGGGATCTCTGAAATTCGACGAAATGTGGCAAAAGGACATTTGTCAGAGCAGAAGTATCCCCTCGCATCTGAGAAGTAGGGGTTCTGCGGGGTTCGTGCGGGGTTTATGGGGGGCTTCGCAAGACCAGCTGCTCTGGGTGCTGGGCACCCTGCTTTGGAGCACCACCAGGAGCAGGAAGCCACGGCGGGAACCCCTAGTCCCTGACAGCACAGGTTCCATGGTTGGGGACTGGGAAGCCCCTGCTCCAAGTGGCCAGAGACACTTCCTCGTGGCAGCCAGTGCTACAGATGGCCTCTGAATCCCCAGGAACCAGAGAAGGCATGGAGGATGGAGTCAGATGCTGCCAGCCAGGCAGGACGTCAGGACATCCCGAGTGGCAAAGGGATGTAGAGGGAAGTGAGATGACCGGGCCCTGGGGACTTAGGGGACCGATCTTAGAACCCTCAGATCTCTTTATGGTGAAAACCGTCGCTCGTTGGGAAGACTTGCTTCCCAAGACAGAAGGTGGGGCGAACAGAACATCCTAAACCTTGAAAGTGGCCAATTCTGCTTTTGCTGTGTGTGTGTGTGTGTGTGTGTGTTTGCTGTGTGTGTGTGTGTGTGTGTGTGTGTGTGTGTGAGAGAGAGAGAGAGAGAGAGAGAGAGAGGGAGAGATTGTTTTTCTTTTTATGGCCACACCTGCAGCATATGGAGGTTCCCAGGCTAGGAGTCAAGTGGAGCCACAGCTATGCAGGACCCGAGCCGCGCCTGCAACCTGCACCCCAGCTCATGGCAACACTGGATCCTTAACCCACTGAGTGAGGCCAGGGGTCAAACCAGCATCCTCATGGACGCTATGTCTGATTCTTAGCTCACGGAGCCACAACGGGAACACCTCGGTGGTGTGTGTTTTTGATCTTGCAGGCTAAGCATTTTGAGATGTAATTTGCAGACAATCGCCCTAAGCTGAGGGTTGACACTTTCTTGGGAAGTTCAAGAGCCTGGGGAAGACGTGTTCGTGAGCAGAAGACTCACTGCGGCAGAGAGGGAACCGGGGGAGCAACTGTTGTGTCTCACTCTCACATTCTCACGGGACCACCGGGGACCGGAGCTCCCGAGTGGGAGGGGGTGGGACACAGAAGGCTGGGATTGGACGTCCATACCACGTCGATCACGCCATGCTTTCACCGGCACCAAACTTGTTAAATCGGCACCAAACCTGCTAAATCTGTGCATAAAGTCATGTACAGTTCCTTACCAGCTGGATAACCCTGGGCTCCTCATCCGACTTCTCTGTGCCTCAGTTTTCTTATGTGTAATGTGGAATATTAATAGTATTGCCATTTGGGCATTCCCGTCGTGGCTCAGTGGTTAACGAATCTGACTAGGAACCATGAGGTTGAGGGTTCGATCCCTGGCCTTGCTCAGCGGGTTAAGGATCCGGCGTTGCTGTGAGGTGTGGTGTAGGTCGCAGATGTGGCTCAGTTCCCGCGTTGCTGTGGCTCTGGCGTAGACCGGTGGCTACAGCTCCGATTCAACCCCTAGCCTGGGAACCTCCATATGCCACGGGAGTGGCCCTAGAAAAGGCAAAAAGACAAAATATATATATATATATATATATATATATATATATATATATATATATATATATATATATATATAGTATTGCCATTTGGGTTTTGAGGAGGTTTAAATGAATATCTTATATATAATATGTGTGTGTATCTTATGTATGTACACCCATGTCTACACATATGTTCACTGATGCAAATGAAAGCCACTATGAAGCCCCTGTAGCCACCTCTCCCTCCTCCTTGGAGATCTGACTTAAGCGCTCAGCTCTGGGCCCTTTCCAGGGTTTTGCTTCTTCTTTAGAGATGACAGCAAGGAAACCCCTGACCTTGGTTCTGGATCTGTGCTTCTGGAAGGGCGAGAGCTACTGCAGCCCTGACTGCTCCGTCACTGTGCTGATGAGCAGTGGACCCTCTGCCTGGCTGATGGGCTGAGTCATCGAGGGCTGGATCCAAAGAGCCCAGGGCTCTGGGGCAGGTGTTCCTGTGGGCGCCCACAAGGCAGGCTGTGTGCAGTAAAAACTTGGGGTTCCCTGGCGGCTCATCAGGGGAAGACAGAATGCCGGCGTTGTCACTGCTGCAGCTCCGGTTATTGCTGTCGGGTGGGCGCTCTCCCTGGCTGGGAATGTCCATGTGCTGTGGGTGTGGCTGAAAAAAAGAGCAAGAAGTCTTGCCGTTTGGGACAACGTGGCTCGATCTTGAGTATCTCATGCGAAGGGAAATGGGTCGGGCAGAGAAAGACGAATGCCACAAGGTTTCAATTCATAGGAGGAACATAAAACCAACAAAATGGGGAAACCAACCCAAACAAAAACACAGACATCCATCCCTCTTAGGAACCAGCAGCAGATAGATGGTATTTTAATTTAATTTATTTATTATTATTATTTTTGTCTTTTTGCCTTTTCTAGGGCCGCACCCGCGGCATATGGAGGTTCCCAGGCTAGGGGTTGAATCGGAGCTGTAGCCACCGGCCTACGCCAGAGCCACAGCAACGCGGGATCCGAGCCGCGTCTGCAACCTACACCACAGCTCACGGCAACGCCGGATCCCCAACCCACTGGGCAAGGCCAGGGATCGAACCCACAACCTCATGGTTCCTCATCGGATGCGTTAGCCACTGAGCCACGACGGGAGCTCCACTGCATGTTTTTAAGGAGCACAGCGTGATGAAGGTGACTATTGGGGAATATTAATAGGTGAGTCCCCCTTTCTGCATTTTCCCCATGGGAAACTGATGACTGATTCATATCCCCTGCAGAGCTTCTGCTCTCGAAAAGTCTGGAGGAACTGGTTTTGGAGAAACTACTGGTCAACTGAGAGTGAATTAACTGACGGTTCATGGAACCAAAGCTCTGCAATCCTTGTGGGCCCTGCCGTGGAGCCATCACTTAGAAGCACCTGTCAGCCCTGAAGTCAGAACCCACTTGGTATGGAAACAGAATCCCATTCCCTCCGCGCCCGGTTCCTTGGAGCCAGTTGCCCTCCCCACCCCCTACCCCGTCCCTCCCTACGGTAGGACAGCAGGAAGCGGCAGCATCACTCACGTCCAGCTTATGAGACGTGGAGTCAGAGTAGCCCCTCGGGGACCATCGTCCTCAGGGAAGATGACAGGACCTCCAGGCTCAGCAGCCACCGCCTGCTGATGGCTTCGGGGGATGCGGTCACAACAGACTTTTCAAGAGTGCTGGCTCTCGTGAAATCCTATCCTGTGATCCGCTCAGAAGCCACTCCGTGTGGGCTCAGGGAGGCACACTTCAGCTGTGGAATTCCCTTTAGAGTGTGGCATCCTAGCAATACATTCTCTTTTTTAAAAAAACATATTTTATTGAAGTATCGGTGATGGACAATGTTGTGTGAATTTCTCCCGTACAGCAAAGTGACTGATACATATATATGTATATATTCATATTCTTTTCCGTCATGATTTCAGTATCTCAGGATACTGAATGCAGGGCTGTACGGTAGGACCTAGGTAAGTTCATTTGTGTCCTGTTTTAGATTCCACATGTAAGTGATATCACATGGGGTTTGCCTTTCTGATAATCTCTAGGTTCCCGTACGTTGCTGCACGTGGCATTATTTTCATTCTTTTTCATGGCTGAGTCATATTCCCTTGTGTATTTGTACCGCCTCTTCTGTGGATGGACACTTGGGTTGTTGCCACGTCTCGGCTGTTGGGAAGGATGCTGCGGGGAACGTGGGCGGGCGTGTGTCTTTGTGAGTCATGTTTTCATGTGGATGTGGGCACAGGAGTGGAATTGCTCGGTCATTTGGCAACTCTGCTTTTGGCTTTTTGAGGACCCGTCACACCATTTCCCATCGTGGCTGTGCCAAGTGACGGGGGCATACATTCGCTGGCATATCTTGCATCTGTGGGGGAAAGAAAAAAAGACAGTTATTCAGTGGTGGCAAAAACACGTGTCCCTCCTTAGAGGAACACTTTCCGCCTGTTTGCCGGAGTCTTGGGGCTTTCTAACCTCACCCCAGGGCCCTCCTCTTCTAAAGGCTTCCCCTGATTTTTACTCACGCTTAGAACAGCAGTGACTCAGAACCTAAGGCGTCACCCTTCGGAGGTTGGCCTCCCTTGGACCGTGTCCCAAAGCGAGGGGCGCTAAGGGGTAACCCTGGTCATGCCAGGAGGTGACAGGGGTTTGAGGATCCGAGGCTGCCCCCTCGGAGTGAGCGTGGGGTGGCCTTGACTCGGGGAAATCTTTAGTGAATGTGGCTGCCACCAGGCCCACCGTGGCAACCCTGCTTCCCAGGCACAGCGCGCTTTGCAATAGCATGAAGCATGACTCATTTTCTAAAATGGTTCTCCAAAAGGAATTCCAAAAATATTGTGAACGGAGGCAGCATTTCGAGGATTAGCTGTGCTGCATCCCAAGGTGACTCTCCTGCAGGAAATCAGGCTTCTTCGTCGGTGTGTCTCGGCTGATCTCTAAAAGCAGCCTGGGAAGACTGTAGGTCACACTCGTGTACCGAGAGCTTCTCTACTGAATTAGAAACGCTGACTAATTACCAGGAACTGTGTATAAAATCCCAGGGATCAGAAGCTCACTGACTGAAAGATCATATTAACCACATTTTTTTTTTTTGGTCTTTTTTAGGGCCGCACCCGTATTATATGGAAGTTCCCAGGCTAGGAGTCGAATCGGAGCTGCAGCTGCCAGTCTACACCACAGCCACAGCAACACAGGGTCCGAGCTGGGTCTACAACCTACACTACCACTCCCGGCAACACCAGATCCTTAACCCACGGAGCGAGGCCTGGGATCGAACCTGCGTCCTCATGGATACTAGGCAGATTCATTTCCACTGAGCCACGATGAGAACTCCCACGTGAACCGCTTTCTGAAAGAAAGTAACATTCAGCATTTAGGATTAGAAGGGAGGTGCTTGAAAGATGTGCCGTTTTAGGAAGAAAAAGTCTCACATTGGTCAGAGCTCTCTCCAAGAGAAGGCAGCAGCCCTTAGCTGGTGCAGAGCCTTCTAGAACCTTCGACAGTCTTTCTATGAAGTTAAATGACGTTTTGTTGTTATTCTAGTCTCATGGCGATAAATACAACTTTTCTTTCTTCAGGTAAACATTCTAGGAAGAAAAACATTGTTCTTTTGCTGAACAAACTCGTTATTAAAGTATTTCATGGGGAGAAGCCTATTTAAATTCCCTGTCCTGTCCGCCTCCGAGGCTGTCAGGAACAGCCTTCCTCCCAGCTGTGATTTCTGTCATACCCCAAGGACACCAGTTCCTTTGACAAGTGCTTTTTCTTTGGACGACAATTGAATTTTATTTATTTATTTATCTATTTATTTATTTATTGTCTTTTTGCCATTTCTTGGGCCGCTCCCGCGGCACATGGAGGTTCCCAGGCTAGGGGTCTAATCGCAGCTGTAGCCGCCCGCCTATACCACAGCCACAGCCACGCAGGATCCGAGCTGCGTCTGCAACCTACACCGCAGCTCACGGCAACGCCGGGTCCTTAATCCACTGAGCAAGGCCTGGGATCGAACCCTCAACCTCATGGTTCCTAGTCAGATTCGTTAACCACTGCGCCACGACGGGAACTCCGACAACTGAATTTTAATGTGTTCGTCTTGAGCTTGTATGATGTCTGGTGGCCTCAGCCCTGTAAAGCAGCAGCCCCTCCTCCAGATGCCCCGTGGGTGTGGACATCCCAGGGCCAGAGATCCAGCTGTTCTGCAGCCCTTTGGGGTCTCAGTTGGCCTCGCCCATCAGCTGGTCGTCTGCCTGAAGCAGCCTTCCCGCACCGGTTCATTTAAGGGGTTCCGGAGTAGCTCATCTCCCAAAACGGGCAGGAAAGCTGTCCCCTCTCCTTCGTTTTCGGAGCAGAACCGCAGAAGGAACTCTGTTGATCATTTGCAGATGACAAAGGTGGCAGCTGTGAAAAGCAAGAGTCGATCTTGTTTTCTTGTCTTTTTGCTGTTTGCCTTTGATTGATCGTTTTGTTTATATAAATTCGAGGCCACCAGCATCCACAGATGGGCAGGTCTTCCGATGGAGACAGCTTCCTTTCTTTTCCCCAAAGAACACTCAGAGAGGTGGCAGTGGCCGGAGGACACTGGCCATTGGTCCCTGTGGGCTCAGGACAATGAGCCAGAAGCAGCTGTAGTCAAGAAGCATCACTCCTTAGACTTGCTCCAACCGTGGGGGAAGGTCACGGGCTCTGGAATCCACCCAAGCTCAGGGTGTTGGAGGGGGACCAGATCCCAGAAGCCTGATTTCCATCCAAGGTCATCGTCTTTGTCTTTTCTGTCCCTGCCCTTGACCCCTGATGCGGATCTACCTGCAAGAGCCCTGTTTCAACCGGACGTGGGAAAACAGTTTTTGACCTGGTGATGTGCAGAAGCCCATCGATCTGGGACATTTTTCGACTCCGGGACAATTGCTGCCGGGTTTGCCATGCGGCACGGTCAGCTCCTGGCCCCGCTTCTGCCTGGAGGGACGGGCGTCCGGGGTGATGCCGCTGGAAAGGGGGGGCCCGCCCAGCTCATGCCCTGGCCATCTCAGACACGTCTTTGTCCGGGTTGAAAATATAATGACCTTCCTAATAACGAGAAGGGGAAGCCGTGCCAGCATGTTCGCTGTGTCTTTCTCAGCGCCGGGGACACTTCTCCCATCTTCCCCGAGTTAATTTCTTCAGATGCTTCACTGACTGTCTGGCATTGAACCAGCCGCTCGGTGGCACATTAATAGGCAAAGAGGAAATGAAAACGTGGCCCCTCAGATAATGCAGACAGGTCTGTCTCTCCACCAGCCCGTTCTTTACCTTTCCAAAAATTATTTTGTTCCAGTATCATTTATGACAGGATATTGAATATGGAATCGAGTTCCCTGTGCTCAACTGCAGGACCTTGCTGTTTATCCGTCCTATAGATGCTAGTTGGCATCTTCTGACCCCAAACTCTCATCCTTTCCTCCCCCACCCCCTCCCCCTTGGTAACCGCAAGTCTGTTCTCTCTGTGTCTGAGTCTGTTTCTGTTTCATAGACAGCTTCACTGGTCTCATAGTTCAGATTCCACATAGAGCTGATATTACATAGTATTTGTCTGTCTCTGGCTGACTTCACTCTGATGAGCACTAGGTTCCTTCCTGTTGCTGCGAATCCATTCTGTACAGATCCATTTGGTGTATTGTCCTTGTCCCACCTCCCGTCTCTCTCTCTCTCACACGCACACGTGCACACGCACACACCCGGCTGGCTGCCACCCCCTCTGTGGATACATAAGTCGGTACATGCCAGGTGCTTTAGTGACCCAGGCAGGCAGGGTGGACACTGGTCAGTGGATCGGGTGCTGGATGCCTGGTGGCAGCGGCCGTGTACCTGGATGGCGATGACGTTCTCTGTCCTGGCTGAGGAACCGGAGGCTCAGAGGGGGCTGGGGCATCCCGGGAACACCGGGGACAGTGGGTGGACAGCCTGACGGGGGCGGAGCTGGTCCTGCCAGGTGGCGTGGAAACAACGGGAGGACGGACCTCGCGAACAGGGACAGCCCCGTAAGCTCATCACCTGCTGGGCTCTGCAGACGAGTGAAAGGGCAGGAGACGGCCGGAGGCAGCAGGTGCCGGGGGAGAGAGGGCCTGGAACCAGACCCATGGGGACACGGGTGGGCTAGGTCCGTAGGAGAAGCGGTGGCTCAGAGGCTGAGGGGTGGAGGGGGAATGTCCTGAGGGGGCAGTGCCATGGCCAAGCTGCCAGGCTGTGAGTCACAGCGGTTAGGATGTGATTCCTCCGCTCAGGACAGACCGCTGCCTCTTTGAACACCTGCGCATCAAGCCTCCCACCCCCACCCCGCCCCAGAGGGCCTTCCCACCCTCAGTGCAGAGCAGACCAGCCTAGGCCCACCTCCCCACCCTCACACAGGCCCTGTCCCGCCCCAGGCACACACGGCAGTGGCCACGTGCTTGGACCCATCATCCGGTTGATTGTGGTACCCCGGGGAATATGTGACAGCGGCCCCCCTGCAGAGACACAGAAACTGAGGCTCCCGTGGTCAGGCCCTCCTACGCCCGGGCTCTGGCTCTGGTCCGCGTGTCCACCAAGCAGTGCTGCCGGCCGGCTCAGCTGACCTCCCTCCCACTCAAGGGCCGACTCTACGGAGCCCGTGGGGGACCCAGCCACCTGCTCCTTCCTGTGCCCATTTTTCTCTGAGGACCTGGTCTGCAGTACATTCCTGCCACCCGCACACGTGAGGAGCCACTAGCTAGTGGGCTGAAATGTTACTGAATTTGCTTCTATTGCCCAGAACCCCAGTGTCACATCAAACCCTCAGCGGCGTCTGGGCTGAGATGCTTCTCTGGAGGGGAAAGTACAGCTGTGTGGTCCACTCTGGCCAGAAGCTCTAACTCTTCCTAGGAAACAAGTAAGTTTTACAGCAAAGTCAGAAGGTGCCAGTTTTCGTAGAGGCTCATAAACTGGCGTCTGGAGCCAGGCCCACCTATGAAGATAACACCGTGATCAGCAAAGCGGGGACACCGGGGGGGTCAGCTGGCAGCAGCTGTTTGAAAGAGGTGCTTTGTGCTCTGGACCGAAATACGTCAGGAGGGTCAGGGCTGGGTGGCCCTGCTGGCTCAGGACGGAGAACCGAGGTCCGACACCACTGTGGGGACCACGAGCTTGTCCCCAGCTTGCTGCCAGCTCCTTCCTGGTGCAGAGCGAGGGGACACCCCCTGTCCCCTGAAGCCAGACGCTGCCCTGGGACTGAGTGATTGCCCCTGCGATGGGGGACAAGTGGCGAGTGGCACCCCAGTGCAGCCTACAGAGCAGTGAGACGTGAAGTCCTGCGGCTTAAGCCTCCGGGTATGTGTCGCTTTGCAAACCCAGCTGCCCAGGCCAAGCAAAACCCCAAGCAGAAGCCTCCATGGTTCCTCAGGGAGCGGTGCGCAAGGTTGGGGCCCCAGGAGCCTTGAGAGGGGGGGTTGCCTGGAGCATGGCTCCCAGGCTCTGAGTGGGTGTGGGTGAACAAGGAACCGTGTGGACATGGGGCCCGGGGGATGCAACAGCTTGGGGCCATGATTCATGGGTGAGACGCCCCTGCCTGCAAAAAAAGCATCTTGGAGTTCCCTTTGTGGCTCAGTGGTTAACAAATCTGACTAGGAACCATGAGGTTTCGGGTTCGATTCCTGGCCTTGTTGCTGTGAGCTGTGGTATAGGTTGCAGACGCGGCTCTGATTTGACCCCTAGCCTGGGAACCTCCATATGCCGCAGGTGCGGCCCTAGAAAAGACCAAAAAAAAAAAAGAAATAAAAAGCATCTTGTCTCAAATTCTAGAGCCACTCTGGGGATAGACAGAGGGGCCTAGACGGTCCCGTGAGCCCACAGTGAGGAGACGGGGTGGGAGGTCCTGCTTGCCCATGGTTGCCCCTCAGGGGAGGCCTCTTACAGAAAAGCAGCCCTTCCCTCCTGATTCTCACTGAGACCCCAGCACCTCCTTTCCTTCTTCCCTCCGAGCTGCCGCTAATGTCTGTCTTGGCTCCGTTCACCCTGGGGTCGGAGGGCTGGGGTGGGGGGAGAGGGAGGGGGGCTGCAGGGGAAAGGGCTTAGAGCCGCCCCTCGGAGGCTCAGCCGCCCGTGGAGCGAGAATGCACACCCTTTGGTTTCAGCTCTTGAGATTACGGGGGGAGGAAGTGGGATGGAGGGGGAGTTTGGGGGCGTAGATGGAAACTATTCCGTTTAGAATGGATGAGCAGTGAGGTCCTGCTGTGCAGCACGGGGAACTCTGTCCCGTCTCTTGGAAGAGACCATGTTGGAAGAGGGAGTGAGAAAAAGAATGTGGGCATGTGGGTGACTGGGCCGCTCCGCCGAACAGCAGAAATTGGCGCAACACCGTCAATCACCTGTGATAAAATAAAATAAAAATGAAAAAGAACACCCGAGACTGATGAGATTCCACAAGCAGAGTCCCACTCTCCTTAGGAAAGGGTGGCGTGGGTTCGAAAGACTGTTTGGGAAGCTCAAGGGTCCTCGTGTGCTTTCTACCCCCGGGGGCCCTTCCCTCTCTGAAGAGGGGGTGTCTCCCCCCCCAGCCCCCATTCCCCCTCCCTGCTTGGAGGCTGTGTGGACCCTGAGACCCAGGCCGTGTCTGGCACCTCCTGGCTCCCGTTTCCCACCTTCTCTCTGCTCTTCCTTCTGCTCCTGCGTTGGGCTCAGATGAGCAGGCGAGCTTTCCAGATCTGGGCGGCGGGGACTTCCTTTGGGCACCGAACTCTGTCGTTGGGCGGCTCAAAAGGTGCATGAGGAAGCGGTCAGATTGACCACTTGACGTTTAGACGGGCCTTCAGATCCTCTTAGGAAAAAATGAGGGTGTCTAGGGTAGAGAACCAAGCTTCTCGGTCTTAAGAGAGCAAAGCCAGGAGATTGACATTGGATCTTTCAAAAAAGCAGACAGACTCTCCTGCTTCTGGGAGGCCGAGTGCTAGGAAACATCTAATAGATGAGAAAAAAACCAGCACGCATCCGAATGAGCGGTTCGTTCACACGGGCAGCGGGTGCTGGGCTTTCTAGGGATATTGCGGTTCAGCCACATGAGCCTAAGGCCGTCCCCAGGGGCCACGACCCCCTCCACCCCACCGCCCACCTTCTCCTTTCCTGCAGCTTCCCTTTTTTCGTTTTCTATTCTTCAAGCCCTGTCCCTTATAGAAGGAAAGCAAAGAACAGTGGAGAATCCACAGCCCCCCAAACTCCTCTTCTTAGGGTGCCTTGCGCGGTCATCACATTTGTCGCAGTGCTTGCAGGGCCCACCTGAGCCTCCTGGTTAGACAGTCTGCAGGGGCTCAACCTCATCCTCTCATGAAACATTCTTAGGCCATCCACACAAAAGCACTTTTCCCACATCCATCCATGCCAGCACAAAAGTAGGTTTTAATTCATTGGTGTGCTCCTTTAATACAAAGGTTCCCTTCTTTTCCTAAGTAAAATGCATTTTTTTTTTCCTGGGCTGCCACTGTAATTCTCTACAAATCAGGGGAAGAAATACTCACTAAAAGGGAGAATGATGTCTTCTTTGGTAATATTTTTATTTTTCAGTGCATAGCATAAAAGGGTATGTTAAGAGCATCCTCCACTAAGTTAGAAATACTGCTGTTACCCGCTTTATAGATGGTACACACTCCTTATTTTTTGGTCGATATTGACTCAATGCTGAAAACCTTCTAGGTGCTACATAGAGTCTGGAAAGTACAAGCATTACATTTATAGGGGCATGTCATTTTCTCTGACTACCAAGGATTATTCTCTTATTTATTGGACAAATGTTTATGAAGTGCCTGCTCGGTGCCAGAGCAACAAGCAAAATAGACATGGCCCCGGGCCTGGTAGAGTCCACACATTCACTGTCAGGAAGACAGAGATTCGGCAAGCAGTCATCGAAATTAGTCTTCAAAGATAATTATGGGAGTTCCCGTCGTGGCTCAGGGGTTAACGCATGCGACTAGGAATCATGAGGTTGTGGGTTCGATCCCTGGCCTTGCTCCGTGGGTTAAGGATCCAGCATTGCCATGAGCTGTGGTGTAGGTTGCAGACGCAGCTCGGATCCCGTGTTGCTGTGGTTGTGGTGTAGGCTGGCAGCTACAGCTCCGATTCGACCCCTAGCCTGGGAACCTCCATATGCTGCGGGAGTGGCCCAATTAAATGGCAAAAAGACCAAAAAAAAAAAAAAGATAATTATGATAAGGACTCAAAGGTGAGAGGGGGGGCTCTGGGAGGCTGCTCATGGAAGGACTTGACTGAGGCGAGGGTTCAGGACCCCGTCCGAGGACAGGCCTCTTTGAACGGCTTCGTTCATGTACTTGGCATTTCTGTGCATGGGAGAGGCCTCGGGCTTGATCCAGGGAGATGGGAAAGACGAGATTCATTCGCGTTCCCGGGAAGCTCCACGCTCCCGTGAGAAAGACACATAGAAAAGCCGACGTGCAAAGACGGTGTCCTGGGAGGTAATTTGCTGATGCTCCCGGGAGACGGCTGCAGAGAGGACAAGGGTGGCTCTTGGACGGCCCAGGGATGACCTATAGCCTAAAGCTCGCGCTTCCAAAGCCAGAGCAAAGAAACTGATGCTCAGAGAGCAGAAGCATCGTCACAGCAGCCAGAAACAGAGAAGGCCCCTGACTCTTTTGACCCTGCTGGTGGTGTAGCCACACCTGCTGGGGTAGCCTGGCTCCTTCCTTTAAATAAAGTCCTGCAGACCTGAGCGAGGGCCCCCGCACTTCCTCCTCCCGCTGGACACTGCTTCCAGGGACGAGGTTTGGCCAGTCCCTGCGCGTTGAAAGCCGAAAGCACGCAGGAGGGCACAGGGAAAGCCATTGGGTCACCCTCCGCAGCAAAGCTGAAACTGGCCTCCCCTCCCCCACTGGCCGGTCAGCCCGGGTGTTGGCAGAGGATCGAGGACATGGACTCCCCCAATGAGACCTCTGTGTGGTGGCTTCAGTAGGATTGATACAGGCCACATGGGCAGGAACTCAAGCGTCCAGGCCTAGCCGACTGTTGCTCTGTCGCCACGCGGGGCTCGGCGTGCACTAAGAAATAGCGTGTTTGCACTAAAGTAGCCTTTGTGAGATTGTGCAGGGAGATCCTCATTTATAAGGGACACTCACTCAAGTCCCAGAGAGGCACAGTGGCTCGTTCCATGTCGGGCCACACCCCCTCCACCTGTGCTGTCTGTCATGACTCCCATTTCTTCTTACACCTCCCCAGGCATTGGCTCTTGTGTTCAAACATCTGTAAATGCCCAGGCGCCCACCCCGTAACCCCACCCTCTAGAGGAACCAGCCTGCCCAGCGGGAGTTCAAGCCACCTACTCAGCTGCCCCAGCATCTTCATTTCGGTGGTCCCAGCCCAGGCCAGATTTAAATCAAAGCCGTGTGTTTTCGAAGCATCATTGCTTCAAGACGAGTCATCTGGCCTCTTCTTTCAATCAGCTCTTAAAATTCCCCCTCCGCCCCCGCCCCCAGAGAAAGTCAGGAACGTGCAGAGCTATGGCTGGTCAGGAATTCGGATCCTGGGAGAGATCCCAGAGGGCCCCAAGGGGTAGAGGCAGTTCTCCCCAGTGACCACGTGGCTTCAAGAACCTTCCTGTGGTCGACCCGGAAGTTAGCCATGAATCAGACCCAGGCCGTCTCCACCGGGGGAGGTCTGGTTTAGTCGTAGACGTGTGCCCTGTGCACGTTTTCCCACAAAGGTGAATGAGCTATAGTGTGTGTCAGGCACGTAACATATACCAGGAGAGACACAGAAATAAGCCCTTGAAGCCATAGAGCCCGTTGTCCTGAAGGACCAGCTGCCGTTGGTACCAGGTCAGGTGCTATGTACCTGGAACCCGTGGATGCCAGGAGAACAGACCGAGAGAGCGGCAGACAGGGGCATTAGCCCATCAGCTCCCTGACCTGCGTCTGGGTGGGGGCCGGGGGGGCCGGGGGCTGTGATGGAGCAGACCCCCAGGCCCCTCTGAATTTGGTGGTTGAGTCTCTGTCCCCGTTGCCATGGGCATAGCTGGACACGGCTGCACCAGCTCCAGGCAGCTCCCTCCCTTGGGTGACTTTTTCGTGCAAAAGAAAGAAGACAGGGGACCCTGTGGGGGTGTCATCTTCATCTCCAGCAGCCTGCGTGCGTTTCCCAGTGTCTGCCGTCCATGCCGGCAGCTTTGGGTCTTTTTCAGAAATGCGGATTCAAAGGATAAGCTTTTCAAACTTCACTGGCTGCAGAGCTAAAGAAGGCACATTGGGGCAAGATAAGAAATACAATCCTATTTTAAAAGGGTACATTTCTGCCCCTGAAGCTTCGGAATGACACATCAGAGGAATTTCCAGAGTGTGCTAAATAAGAATCTGTCTCCGCCTGTCTCTTTTTCTGTTTCTCTCTACATGCTGCCCACTCAAGCGGTGCCTGAAGGGCTGGCCCTTCCCCAGTCTCTGTCCAGTTTGGCGCCAGCAAGGTGCACTTTTTGTTTGTTTGTTTGTTTGTTTCGGGCTGCACCTGCGGCATATGGAAGTTCCCAGGCCTGTGGGACGGGCGATCAAATCAGAGCTGCATCTGCCAGCCTACACCACAGCCACAGCAATGCCAGTTCCGAGCCACGTCTGTGACCTACGCCACGGCTCCTTAACCTAGGGAGCGAGGCCAGGGATGGAGCTGAGTCCTCATAGATACTCATCAGGTTCGTTACTGCTGACCACAAGGCAGCTCTGCTAGCTGGACGTTTCCATTGCAAAGGGCTGGAGGGCTGCCCACTCGTCCACCCCTGTACCCGCCTTTATTAACTGTCTTCCGTGGGCTGGGCCTTGCCCCACATCCTGGCCTTGAACCGCAGGCCCGTCGGGCTGGATTCTGCATCTTCTCACTCCGAGACGTACAGGATTCTCACCTGCCCACACACCTGTTGGTTGATGCCTGGGGCCCTCCTAAGAAGCCATAAGCCTTTTTCACAATGCCAGGCAATGAGAAGGACCCTACCTGTTCCCTGGGGAGCCTGTGGGCGTGGGCTCTGGACTCCCAAAGGCACCCTCTGGTGTTGATTCTTTCGTGAGAGCTCTGTGGTTTAGGAGGAAGTGTAAAGCCAGGGAGCTCTTTAAGCTGGGAGGGCTGGAGCACAGGGTGCAGGGAGGAGGCGGGCCTCCAAGATCAGTGCCAAGAGGTGGCCCAGCTTTTAGTCCTTGGGTGCACAGCCTGCTGGTCTGGAAATCTCTCCTCACAGGGAACCTGGAGGGAGGAGGGAGCCTCAGCATCCTTGGACCTCGGGCAGGGGTAGGGGGGCCTGCCGGGTACCACCTGCCTCCTCCCTCCCACCTGCGCAGAACTTTCATCTTCTGCTTGCTTGTTGGGTACCATGTCCAGGCAGCACAGAATGGGAGGGACAAGCCCTGTGCTCACGGTGGAACAGCCACTGCGCTCAGAGCTGACCTTTCTAAGGTAACGACCAGGACGCCGCTCAGATCTCGGGCTGGCCTGGCGCCGATGGTGAGCTAGCCCGTGTGAGACGCTGGCATTCCTTCACCCTCCCGTTGTTCTCATATCTGCTGCCCTCTTCCCTTTGGGACTCTTCTGACTTTGTAAGTGCTTCGTGAGAGCCTTGTTCTTCACTTGATATCCTTAATGAAGTTTTATTCAGAAGGGTTCAAAGGCAATCATTTTATTAACGAGAGACCTCCTAAATACCCAAATCTAAATATCCAAAGGAATGAATCTCTAATGGCCAATTTGTGGTATTCTGCCTGTCACGCAGGGAGATACTTTGAGACTACAGAGACCCTCCTGTGTCTTCAAATTCTGTCTGAAAATATCTGCTGATTTCCTGAGTGCGATCCGTTCGAAAGAATGACTAATCCTGGAAATTTCAGACATTAGCTGGATTCAGTACTTTAGTCCCATTCAGGGGCCTGGCAGGGCTGTGAGCACCGCCAGGCCGTGTCCGGCCAGCCCCCTTCTGCCTCTGGTGCTCCCCGGAGGTTTCCTTTGGCTCCTCTGCCTGCTTTCAGATCTTCATTGACTTTCTAATGGCTTGCTCTGTTTTCCTTCCCTTCCTCTTGTCAATGTCAATTGCAAACACCCCCAGGAAGCCACACACATGCTCCATTCAGCTCCTGCCTGGGTGTGAATGAACTAGGAGCCGGGGAGGAATTTTTCACAGATGATTGCCAGAAAAAATGTGTCTGCCAGTGTCTGTGTTTATAAAATGCAGTGCTGCTTCCCCAAAGCCAGTCTCGTTTGTTAAACATGGAATAGAGAATTTGTATTTAATATTAAGCACCTCCTTAGCCCTAGTGGGCTGCGGCAACGGATGCTGCTTGTCTGGAGACAGAGAAGCAGGGAGAAGGATGCACCCCCAGCGCCAGCCTGGTGCAGGGGCCCTGCCTGCCGCCCACTCCCTCCCCCACCCCACCTAGCTACTCACTTAGGCAAATGAGCATCTGCTGTGTACACGGAAAATGGTCCATGGGAAATTAAGGCTGCTGCTGCTGGCCTGTGAAGGAGGCCCTGGATGATCAACAGAAGGCAGATTGTTCAAGAAGCCCTGGGGATGCACTGATTCTAGAACCCCGGCTCCAGTCTGTCTGGCCCTTCACGTGGCGGCGAGCACATGGTCCTGCCCACGTGTGTGTGTGTGTGCTCACCCTCCCCTGGAGTAAGACCTTCCCCAGCCACTTGTTTGAAACAAACTCTGAGCCCAGACATCTCTTTGGATCCATGAGTAGAGGGGTGGGGAAGGTGGTGTGGCCCCTGCTGGGTCCGTGGGACGCGGAGGCTGCGTTCTGAGGGACAAGGAGGTGGCAGCGGGGACATTCCAGGCAGAGAAGGAAGAGCACAGAGGTCGCTGTCCTACGAAGGTCTGTGGGCGGCTTGGAGGTGACCTGGCTGTGACACACAGAGGTCAGCCGCAGTGCCTAGGATGGGCAGAGGGGCTTGAAGGCCATGAGGCCAGGAGGGGGTACATGTAGTTTCATGGTTGGGTTTTTTTTTTTTCTCCAATTTGAGACGTCTTCCTTTTATTTTATTTTATTGAAGTGTAATTGATTTACAATATTGTGGTGGTTTCAGGTGTACAGCACAGCAATTCAGTTTTTTATACACACACACACACATATACATATACGCACATAGGTGTATATATATTTTTTCTTTAATGGCCGCACCTGCAGCCCGTGGGAGTTCCTGTGCAGGGGTTGAATCGAGCTGCAGCTTCGGCCTCCCCTCAGCTGTGATTCTTACCCACTGCACCAGAGCAGGAGCTCCCATTTTTCAGATTCTTCTCCCCTTTGGTTTATTACGAAGTATTGAGTGTAGTTCCCAGTGCTGTGTATGCAGTAGGTCCTTGCTGATGACCTGTCTTGTATACAGTAGTGTATCTATGTTACTCCCCGCCTGCTAGTTTTGTCCCTTGGAAGATGACACCCCATGAGGGCACGCACCCCACTTGTTAGTTCCTGGAACAAACCAGGGTGTTTCGGCACCAGGCCCCCTGACTGGTCCTTTCCCAGGGGCATCTGCTTCGGGGCACCCCCGCGACCACCGTCTCTAAAGGGGCATCCGGACCTTGCTGGCAGGATGGCTCGCCCCGCCCTTGACGACAGAGCGCCACCCTGCCTGGGCTCCTGTCAGAACTCTGCGGACTCGCAGTGGCCCTGTCACTCTGTCCCCTTGCGAAGCGTGGTCAGTCTCGCTTCTTCTCTTTTTGCAGTTACTGGCAACAGGCCCATTCCGGTGCTGTGACTCTGTGGGTTTCTTTCACCAGCAGTGGCACTTCTGTAGACCGGGGGGGGGGGGGGGGGTGACAGATGAAGAGGATTTAGGGCAGGCACGGGCTTTCCTCTTGTTTTTATTTGGAAACAGAAGCCTCACCATGCTGGTGCCTGCTTGAGAAATGGTGGGAGAGAGAGAGTGAGAAAGTGTGTGTGTGTGAGTGTGTTTTCGAAAGACTAGAGTTTGGCAGTAAGGGGGGATTGGGCCTGAGTGTGCCTGGATGTTTTTGCCGTGAATTTTGGCCCTATTGCAAGAAAACCAGCAAACCGACAGGACTCATTCTTTGAGTCAGAAATCGCTTGGGGGCTGGGCTTGGCCTGAGCGATCACTCCCTTCATGGCTTTTTGAAAAACCACTTTGAAGCATGAAGATGCGTATTGAGGTGGATAAATGGGACCTAGAGAGATTTTCTACTCTGTCTTCCTTACTGGGATTTTATTTTATTTTTTTAAGGCTATGCAAACCTGTTGGAGAATATATAAAGTGTCATAGGAGTTAAAAGAAGCCCCCCCCAGACCACTGTCTGTACGGAACCCCTACCTCTCCCCACCCCCACGAGCCTCCCGGGGGTCGGTAACTGTGGTTCCCGAGAAAGGGTAGAGGCTTCTCAGTCCAGCAGTCCTCAAGAGTGTCCAACATGACAGGTTCAACAGGCTCAAATAAACAGGGGCATTAACAGCGACGGAAGAGATTAATTTTGATTCGCATTTAGGGCACGTCGTGACGTCAGGAAAGAATTAGGAGGGAGAAGGTCGCTGTGGTCTCCCCTCTTAAGAAGCTCGTGATTCATTTCGTCATGTTTTTAAAGATACTTTGAAAATGCAAATGCGTAAAACAGAACCACAGGTGATCTTGCGTGTTCCAAACCTCGCTGACCACCTGTGCGGTTCTGCGTGAGAGGACAGGGGTGCCACCCAGACGCTCATTGCCCAGGCATCTGGCAGGCTCTGAGCCCAGCTCCCCTGCAGGAGCAGGGTGGGGGTGGGGGTGGGGTGTGCTCGGAAGCCTAGCCTTTCTTGCAGGCACTGATGGGCTTTTAGGCTGTTAAGACTGGTGGTTGCCAAGGGGGTGGGGTGGGGGAGGGAGCAGGATGCACGAGGAGTTTGGATTCGTAGATGCAAACTATTCCATTGAGAACAGATAAGCAATGAGGTCCTGCTGTACCGCACAGGGCGCTCTATCCAACCACTTGTGCTAGAATATAATAAAAGATAATACAAGAAAAAGAATGTATATGGAGTTCCCATCGTGGTGCAGTGGGTAACGAATCTGACCAGGAACCATGAGGTTGCGGGTTCCGTCTCTGGCCTTGCTCCGTGGGTTAAGGATCTGGTGTGGCCGTGAGCTGTGGTGTGGGTCGAAGACGCGGCTCGGATCCCACGTTGCTGTGGCTCTGGCGTAGGCTGGTGGCTGCAGCTCCGATTCGACCCCTAGCCTGGGAACCTCCATATGCCGTGGGAGCGGCCCTAGAAAAGGCAAAAAGACAAAAAAAAAAAAGAAAGAAAAAGAATGCATATGTGTGTGTGATGGGGTCACTTTGCTGTACAGCAGAAATTGACAGAACATTGTCAATCAAGTATAATAAAAATAGTTGATAAACAATCAACTATTGTTTATCTATAAACAATAAAAAGTAAGAAAAGGCAGCTGCAAAAGTTCAATACATTTGCCTTGTCTTTGGGGGGCACGTTCCAAGGCCCCCAAGAGATGCCCGAAATCACAAACATACTGAACCCTCTCTGTTCTGTTTCTTCTTCTTCTTCTTCTTTTTTTTTTTTTTGTCTTTTTGCCATTTCTTGGGCCGCTCCAGCAGCATATGGAGGTTCCCAGGCTAGGGGTCGAATCGGAGCTGCAGCCACCAGCCTACGCCAGAGCCACAGCAATGTGGGATCCGAGCTGCGTCTGCGACCTACACCACAGCTCACGGCAACGCCGGATCGTTAACCCACTAAGCAAGGGCAGGGACCGAACCCGCAACCTCATGGTTCCTGTTCGTGTTCGTTAACCACTGAGCCACGACGGGAACTCCCTGTTCTGTTTCTTCTTATAGACACATACCAATGATAAGTTTACTGTATAAATTAGGCACCGGGAGAAATTGACAACAATAACTAATAATAAAATAGAACAATTATAACAATACACTAAAAAAGTTATTCAATATCCTCTCTCGCGCGACATATCATATTATATGCGTTTCATGCTATTTCCATCTTAACTAAGCGCTTATCACAAACGGGGGCCATACCTTGGAGTTTGAAGTGTGATGGCAAAACTAGCACGAATTTCTTTTTCCTTTTTCACAGTTTCAGGGATGGACCATCTGTAGATCTTATCAACTTCTGGGTACAATTTTT
Source organism: Phacochoerus africanus (assembly GCF_016906955.1). NCBI lineage: Eukaryota > Metazoa > Chordata > Mammalia > Artiodactyla > Suidae > Phacochoerus > Phacochoerus africanus. The sequence goes on along the minus strand of NC_062559.1, from coordinate 3,975,643 downwards.
CCTTTGCTTGTTAAGTCAAGAGCTTTCATTTTTCCACCTAAAGGAGGCACTTCTCTCCAGATTGCCAGCCTCTCTCTTCTTGTGCTCAGGGGACATTTATTAAGTAAAATCAGGGTCCCTGAAACACAAGCACTCTGATAACCCAGACAGCGAAGTGGCAGGGACACAGATGACGGGAATGCAGACTGGGGCACCTGAGGCTGAGCGGAACCCACCAGTGCTGTAGCATCCAGAGTGGCCAGTTGGAAGATTGATCTGGAACGTGGAGAGAGGTCAGACCTGGGGGTCAGGTGGGGTCACGGACGTGTCGGGGTGAGGAGGCCACCGGCACACATGAGACCTCTTACGGAGAGAGGGAAGGACGGCGTGATGGGACCAGGACCCAGACAGCGTTTGCACAGTGAGATCAACAGGCAGGAGGCAGCAGAGGGGATAGAGGGAAGTGGGGAGTTCAGGGCTTGGGGAGGATCCAAAATGCCAAAGAGGGGGGCCCATCCGATGTCCAGAGCCGTTCTGAGGACCCATGAGGACGTAAAGACAGAGGACTTTGCTTGCAGAGTGAATAGGAGGCAAAACCAAAACCAAAACTCTGAAATCATGAGGGCAGAACAGTCTGCCTATAAAACCAGCCGCTCATGGGAGCTCCAACGCAGGAGTCACAACCCAAGGCCAAGGGAGGGCGTTGTTTTCTTCGTGATTGGGAAGGTCTGAGGCTCTTCCTGGTTGAAGGAGGATGCGCGGGGCTGAGAAGGGCTTACACACAGTCTGGAGGGGCCGGGCGGTTGCTGGAGGACGGGCCCTAGATGCCAGGAGCAGCCGCTGCTTCCCGTCTTGTTTCCGCTACAGACCCTGGCGCCTCTCTTAAGGTTTCCTGGCACACCGCCCACCCCTCCACATTTTGACCGAGGGACCCAGGTTTCGGGGGGTCGCTGCCTCTGTCCAGATCCCTTTCCTAGGCGGTCATGGCTCAGGCTGTGAGGTCCGTAAAGAAGGTGCAGGTAATGGATCAGCCTTACCCCGGAGGCTCTTGCGGTCGGGTTGGTGAGCGCCTTATTTGATGTTGCTTTGTTTGGGGGGACAGCCTCCCACCCCTTCTCACACCTCCCATGAGAAATCTTGGCTTGTATCTTTTCCCCTGGGGAACGACATAATCCAGAAAGCCCTGCTGTGATTATCTCACTGCCCCGTCCAACAGCTCTGTGCTCTCGGGGTGTTTGTCTGGATGGATTGTGGTAGAAGCCCTGCCTCCTAAATGCCAGACCTATGGCTGGCTGTTCTCATGATGCTTTCTGGAATGATGCTTTGGTTTTTGTTGTTGGTTGGTTTTGGTTCTATCTTGGCTGTGTTCGCAGTGTGCCAACGTTCCCGAGCCAGGGATCAAATCCTCGCCACCGCAGCAACCAGAGCCGCAGCAGTGACCACGCCGGATCCTTACCCACTAGCCACCAGGGACTCCTGTAGAGGAATGGTTACCTGGTTAATGTTGTAAGTGCTCAGTTGATGGGAAGTGAAATTTTCTACCGTTTGTCACTTCCTTCTTGAGCCGCTCCCGCGGCATATGGAGGTTCCCAGGCTAGGGGTCCGATCGGAGCTGTAGCTGCCGGTCTACACCACAGCCACAGCAACTCAGGATCCGAGCTACATCTGCGACCCACAGCACAGCTCACGGCAACACCAGATCCTTAACCCACTGAGCAAGGCCAGGGATCGAACCCGCAACCTCATAGTTCCTAGTCGGATTCGTTAACCACTGCGCCACGACGGGAACTCCTGTGTCACTTCTTTGTAGCTGCTATTCACGAGGACCTGGCGACCAGACCGTGAAACAGCTGTGACCCCCTCCCCACTTTATGGAGGATTCTCTTAGGGGCCCGGGAGGTGAAGCGGCTGTTGTCACGTACCGCGTACAGTTGATGTATCACCGGGTCAATCTTGAGGATTCAAATCCAGATTTTTAAAAATCTAATCTCTTAATGGGTACGTTTTAAAATGTTTTACTTTTTTTTTTTTCCATTTTGTAAAGTTTCCTTGAAATACAGTCGATGTACTGAAATCCAGAGTTTAATTCTCTCTGGTGTGTGGGCATCAGATCCAGTGTTGAATTATTTTTTTTTTTTTCCTTGAGAGGATTCCATCAAGAAGGGCAGTTCGGTTTTGCCAGACACAGCCTGTGCTGAGCTCTGAGTTCAGGACAGAGGTGCCCACCCCCCCAAAGGGCTAAGATACAGGGAATCAAGGTTTTGTTACATCCTGGGGCGGTAGCGCGTCTTGATTCCTTCTCTTTGAAGAAAGGGCCACTTGAAAGGCCTATTTCTTTCTCTACTCCCTACTTATTTTATTAATGGTTTATAAGTCTCAGCTGACTCTCAGGGCAGAATAAATCACACCCTTCACCATGAGAACTTGAGAGGAAAACAAGCGTTTGGTTAAAACAATTTATGGCAAATGCTTAAAACTAGTAGACCCCGCAATCTTTCAAGGTCTTGTCAAGTGCAGAAGTCAGTCAGAAATGACTGAAAAAGGCTTACCATAGAGAGCTCTAAATCTTTGCATAGTCAAGTGTATCTTAATGCAGGAGAAAATTATTCCTGTAAATCTTTCCCTGAAAGAACTTTCGTGTTCTTGTCTGTAATCTTACAATGTGGCGAGGTGGGGAGAGACAAAAGCCCATATTATCTCCAGCCTGCAGCAGCGAAATGAGATAGTTCAGAAGGTATTCCTTGAAGAAGCGCTGGAAATAAATGTGAATATTTCCATTATCTTTTTTATTTGCTAGTCTCACCCACTTCTCAACACATTTTTTTTTTAATCTTCCTTTAAATGTCCAGAGTGCCCTCAAATCTGTATTTCATTTTATCCTCAATACCAGGAGAATTAAATACGGGCTGGTGTTATCACTACCACTTTACAGATAAGGAGACAGAAGACGAGGGATTCGGGGTAATTTCCTAAGATCACACAGCCTGGTAGAGATAGAACCAGAGCGGTGATGCGGCTCTCCCCGCATTTTTTTTTCCCAAGTAAAACATTTCTAGGAGTGCCCGTTGTGGCTCAGCAGATTATGAACCTGACTAGTATCTGTGAGGATGTGGGTTGGATCCCTGGCCCCTGCTCAGTGGGTTAAGGATCCAGCGTTGCTGCCAGCTGTGGTGTAGGTCACAGACGGGGCTCGGATCCAAAAGCAAAACAAAAGGAAAATGTCTCATCTCTTCTAAAAGTATCCTTAAAATTCTGCGTGTTTTCGCTGAAGCTCATTCAAGGGTGGCTGTGGTTCAGGACATAGATGATGGGAGGTGAGTCTTGAGAGACCTCGCCCCCACGTCTGCTCGTTTCCTGCGTCTCTTGGGCACAAGAGGGTGGCTTTTCAGGGCCCCACTTTGCTCTTGTGTGAAATGATGGAGCTGGAAAAGGAGTGGTTGCCTGATCACCTGAACTACAACTCAGAAATTTGAGAATTTTTGTCATGCTGTTGTGTCAGTCAGGGTTCTCCAGAGACACTCTACCCGCAGGATACCTGTGTGTGTGTGTGTGTGTGTGTACATATATATCAAGAGATTAGGAATGTAAGTTTTGTTGGTTTGGCAATTCAGTTATTCAAGAAAGGAAATCCTTTTTTGGAGGGTTATGACACATAGTTTTTATTTATTTTTATTTTTATTACTCAATGAATTTATTACATTTGTCCTTGTACAATGATCGTCACAATCCAATTTTATAGGATTTCCAGCCCACAACCCCAGCCCATCCCCGCCCCCCCCGACTGTCTCCTTTGGAGACCATAAGTGTTTCAAAGTCCGTGAGTCAGCATCTGTTCTGCGAAGAAGTTCCGTCTGTCCTTTGTTCAGATTCCACCTGTCAGGGAAAGCATTGGATGTTGGGGTCTCACTGTATGGCTGACTTCACTTAGCAGGATAATGTCTAGGTCCATCCATGCAGCTACAAATGCTGATATTTCGTTCCTTTTCATGGCTGAGGAATGAAGCATAGTTGTTTTTTTTTTTTTTAAGTTTTTAAAGTTCTGTGGAAGTAAAGTTGGCTGACACTGTTGTCATCTCCTTTCCTGAAAGGAGTGTTATTTCAAGGAGGGGGCTCACCATTGCGGGGTTGGCAGGTGTGGAGTCTGCAGGGCAGGTCAGCAGGCTGGAAACGCGGGAATCGGTTCTACACTACGGTTGGGAGGCAGAGTTCCTTCCTGCAGGAAAGAGGGTTTGCTTTTCAGGCCTTCAGCAAATCGGGTGAGGCCCGTCCACGTCATGGAATAAGATGCTTAAAGTCAGCGGATCATAGATGCTCCCCCTGTCTACCAAACACCCCTTCACAGAAACGTCTAGACTAGCACTGGACTAAACAACTGGGCACCGGAGCCTAGCCAAGCAGACACCTACGATGAGCCAACACAACCGTGGTGCAGCGTCTCTTTGGACTACGATGCCTGCTGTAAAAGACAAGCATCACTGCTACAGGGATGTGTGTTTCTTTGGTCCAAAGAGACCTAAATTGCTTCGACAACTATGACCAAGTACAGTCCAGCCTAAGGAATTTCGCGGGGGGTCAAATTGCCAAACTAAGAAAATTTAAATTTCCAATACTGGAGTGCCTTTCCCTGTCCCATCTGCTAATTTTCCCAGTTTAAATTTGAGGACACTCAGCTCTTCCTTGTAGCACAGATATTCATACCTGTCCAAGAAGCTTGATCAGGTTGCTGCACCATAGACATGATATTAAACCAAGGCTGAAAACCCGATGCCCAGCGAGGTCGGGCAGATGAGAGACAGGAGCACGAGGACGCAGGAGGGGTGGGTAGTAGGTGACCCGGAGGTCCCCAGCCTGACCTTGGATGTTCTTGCCAGTTGTCACGATGACCAGAGCTCCTCACAGTTTAAGATAAGCTGTAAATGTGAGTTATTATATCAAATTCCGAATTTTTACAGCGTTGGCAATTAACTTGTAAACAGCGGACTTCATTGTTTACTTCGCTAGCGGGCTGCCAGAGTGCGGCATCTCTGGATCTCAGCAGGCGTCATGCTGCCATGATGTCCTTATGAATCAGATGGAGGAGAATGTGCCAGAAGAGAGGGCAGTGGCCTGTGGATTAACATCCCCCCGCAGAGAAAGCCTTGAGGGGTTTCTGCAGACCTCTGCTCGTCCTGCTCTAGTGAATGATCGTATTCATGGCTTTGATGGAGAAATAAAACCTTCTCGGAGGAGAAAGTCATCCTGACACCAGCATCCTCGATACGTAGGCGGGCTTCCCGCAGCCTCGTTAGTACAGTGCATGCATTGTGTGACCTAAGCTCATAATTGTCAGGGAAGACCCTATGATGGTGTTGTGGGTGTTATTTAATTTATTTATTTATTTTCTGTCTTTTTAGGGCTGCACCCGCGGCATGTGGAGGTTCCCAGGCTAGGGGTCGAATCCGAGCTACAGCTGCCGGCCTACACCCCAGCCACAGCAACTCAGGATCCGAGTCGCATCTGCCACCTACACCACAGCTCACGGCAACACCGGATCCTTAACCCACTGAGCGAGGCCAGGGATCGAACCCGCACCCTCATGGTTCCTCGTCAGATTCGTTTCCGCTGAGCCACGACAGAAACTGCTGGTTACTATTGCAGAGCTGAGAAGATGAGGCGCAGGCAAAGACGGTTAGGTAACTGGGAAGAGGTCCCACGCATGTCGGTGGAAGAGGAGACGTGATTTCAGTGCCTTCACTCTTTTTTTTTTTTTGTCTTTTTGCTATTTCTTGGGCCGCTCCCGAGGCATATGGAGGTTCCCAGGCTAGGGGTCCAATCGGAGCTGTAGCCACCGGCCTCCGCCAGAGCCACAGCAACGCAGGATCCGAGCCGCGTCTGCGACCTACACACAGCTCATGGCTACGCCGGATCCTTAACCCACTGAGCAAGGGCAGGGACCGAACCCGCAACCTCATGGTTCCCAGTCGGATTCGTGAACCACTGCACCACGACGGGAACTCCCAGAGCCTCCACTCTTAATCAGCACGCTCGCGCAGATGAGTTATTCAGTCTGAGGGTGACGGAAGGGAGGGAGAGGTTGTCATGGTGTGGATGACACGTCCTGCCCTTCATCCCTTCCTGCCACTGAGCCCTTTGCTGGGTGACCCTGAGAAGGTGGCCAGGGAAGCCTGCTGTTCAGCCTGCTCGGCCCCCTGCAGCCGGCTGCTTAGTGCAGAACCCCGGTTCAGGGGGTGCTGGGCTGCCCAGGAGACAGAGTGAGGGGAGGCTGGAGATGGGGAGCGGAAGGCCTGCGAGGCCTGGAGGGGTTTGCCCTGGAAGAGAGGAAACTGCATTCAAAGCTGGGAGGCAGGGGGTTCCCGCCGAGGCGCTGAGGTTATGAGTGCGACGGAAGTGGCTCAGGTCCCTGCGGAGGCATGGGTTTGATCGCCTGCTCAGCATAGTGGGTTAAGGATCTAGTGTTGCTGCAGCTGCAGCTTGGATTCAGTCCCTGGCCTGGGAACTTCCATATGCTGCAGGTGGAGTCATAAAAGAAAGAAAGAAAGAAAAAAGCAAAGTTGGAGTTCCCGTCGTGGCACAGTAGTTAACAAATCCGACTAGGAACCATGAGGTTGCGGATTCGATCCCTGGCCTCGATCAGTGGGTTAAGGATCCAGTGTTGCCGTGAGCAGTGGTGTAGGTCGCAGATGTGGCTTGGATCTGGTGTTGCTGTGGCTGTTGTGTAGGCCAGCGGTTACAGCTCTGGGAACTGTAACCCCTAGCCTGGGATTAGACCCCTAGCCTGGGAACCTCCATATACTGCAGGTGTGGCCCTAAAAAGACCAAAAAAAAAAAAAGGAAAAAAAGAAAGAAAGAAGCAAAGTTGGGAGCCAGAGGAGCATGAAAGCAGCTGTTGGCTCATGGGGTGTAGACAACCCCCACGTTGGGTCTTACATGTCCACAAGGCAGGGGCAGGAGGAGGCAGTCACCATCTCTGATGGCTTCCCTGTGGGGACCAGCTGGCCCAGCCCGTCTGACTCAGGAATCCAGGCTACTTGGCTGGGCATTTTCTTAGTGGTTCCCAAAGGATGGGTAACATCAGCTGCTCCGAGGACCACAGGTCTCTACGGTTTTCGAGAACTTCACACTTTCAGCCTGTGGATGGGCAGATTTCTTAAAGGCAACCCCATGGTATAGCAGGTTTTCTCCCACCCCTCAGTCAACCCCGGCTCCAGCACCTTGGGGTGTCTCAGTTGTCTTGCATGCGTATTTATCTGTCCCAGCTTCTAGAAGCAGCTCTATGATGTGATGCCATGGCTGCCTGCTATGCTCATTATCTGGAGCCAGTTCTCATCAGTGCCTTAAAAACTGCCCTCCCGGAGTTCCCGTCGTGGCGCAGTGGTTAACGAATCCGACTAGGAACCATGAGGTTGCGGGTTCGGTCCCTGCCCTTGCTCAGTGGGTTAACGATCCGGCATGGCCGTGAGCTGTGGTGTAGGTCGCAGACGTGGCTTGGATCCCGCGTTGCTGTGGCTCTGGCGTAGGCTGGTGGCTACAGCTCTGATTCAACCCCTAGCCTGGGAACCTCCATATGCTGTGGGAGCGGCCCAAAGAAATAGCAAAAAAAAAAAAAAAAATTGCCCTCCATGTGAAAGCTTTGAGGATTTTCCTAGTGTTAAGAAAATAAAGCAGACGAAACCCAGGTAGGATCTCAGTTCTAAATTCTGACGAATGAAGAAGTTACAAGGAGGCAGACTTTGGATCCATCTCTCTGTAAATTCTTCCTCACATTGTTCCTAAAAGGAGTAGATGATCTTTGGAGGAAATGACTTTCTGTCACTAAAACAGAGCTACACCCTCCAGGGCTCTTCTGGGACCCCCCCCTCCCCCCCCCCACACACCTTCTGTCCTCTGCCTGCCTCTTGTCCCTAGAAAACCTTTAGCCAAAGAGTAAATCTAATCAGAGAAGTGAGAAGATGCAGAGGCTAAGCAAAGCAGTCAATTAGGACCAAACAACAATCCTTCAGTCATTAAGCAAAGTCAAGAATTTTCGTTTTGCCTTCAGGGCTATAGATAATATTCTGAGCCATGTCCTGTGAGCTGTCTCATAGAGGCTGAAACCCCTGCCAGGTGGACGACGTGAATGACACAATGACCAGACTGTAGCCAGGACATCAGTGGCTACAGTCCGGAGAAATGGCCTCTAGGAATTGGGAACAAACTGACCCTGGAACTGAAGATGCTCTGTCCTTGAAACAGTCAAGGTGATGCTGGTCAGACCACCCATGACCAATTTCAAGATGACTGTCCGAGCTGACTGTGCTGTTTCTATGTGTCGCTTTCCCCTTCCAAAGCTGTTGCTCCTGATCAGTCACAGGGAGTTGGCCTTTGGACATGAGTCCGCCTTCTCCCCAGGTCTCCTGAATAAACCCAGCTTTCCTTTCTTCCAACACTTGCCCTGTGTATTGGCTTTTGCGTGGCTGTACCTGCGTTTGATAACATCACTAGTGAGGTGCCGTTGGAGAGACAGCTGTTCAAGCCACGCATGGAGGCCGAGCAATAATCCAGCCCGTGGCCTGGTCTTCCAGGTTCTGCGGGGTCAGAAAATAAGGCTAGAACGTGAGAGAGAGCGTGTGTGAGGACTTGAAGCTCACACTGTGCCCATTGCAGTGCCGAGTCCCCCCAGCTCAGCATGATCCCCTGCTGGGTCTGCAGTCGGGGTCTGTTGTATGGACGGGGATCTCCAGCCATTCTGCAGCCCCTGCAGAGCCAGGCCCTGCCTCTCAGAGCTTGTGAAAACACCCACATCCCAGCTGACCACAGGGATCCTGGTGATGGGAGCTGGCGGACTTCCTCATCCGAATGCTGGGTGTACAGGGAAGAGGATGAGGCATGGAAGGGTTTATCCTTCCCTAATTTGGTGCTGACCCCTGGGCCATTCATCTTATTCTCCACTCTCCCCGTTTTCTGGTGTTTGAGCATAAAAAGTTCAGAGCCACCACTTTCTGTCTCATTCTTCTGTCATGTGGAGAGACATATATTGATTTCCTTCCTCCCTGAGGTCACGTGCGCTGTGGTTGATCACTTTGGACAGGCTCTCTGACTCATGGTGACAAGGGAGGGGAACTGCCGTAGCCAGGAGACCCCACAAGAAGTAAAGACTTGGAGTTCCTGTCGTGGCTCAGTGGTTAACGAATCCGACTAGAAACCATGAGGTTGCGGGTTTGATCCCTGGCCTTGCTCAGTGGGTTGAGGATCCGGCGTGGCTGTGAGCTGTGGTGTAGGTTGCAGATGCGGCTCGGATCCCACGTTGCTGTGGCTGTGGCATAGGCCGGGAGCTGCAGCTCCGATTCGATCCCCTAGTTTGGGAACCTCCATATGCCGTGGGAGTGGCCCAAGAAATGGCAAAAAGACAAAAAAAAAAAAAAGAAACACTTGATGCTGGTGTGAAGGCTAGTGGGGCGGGAGCAGGTACCCATAAGTGGAGGCTGCCCTCTCTGCTCTATTTCTTCCGACGTTGTCCTGAAGGATTGCCTGCCCCGCCCGCTGCAGGGGAAAGAGCTGGGAGACTCCACGTGGAGGCATCGGTGGTCCAGGCACGTACCCCATTCTGCTGGGCAGAACTTGGTCCTGGAACCAGGCCCACCCCTACCCTGCCCCACCCCCACCCCACAAGGCGGGCTGGGAAATGCTGACCGGGTGGGCGAGTGAAGAAAGATGGGGAGACGTGCCCCAGACACACCTGCTCGTCTGGCCTGGAGCCCAGGGTCTTGAGTAATGCTGGGTACATCTGTTTCTTTTGAGTCTGATTTTTTTTTTTAAACCACAGGATATTTGGAGGGGCCTCGCACTCTTGGCACCTCTCTCTCTCCCACCTATAGGCACACAGGCACCCCCCCCCCCCAAGGCAACCTCACTTAGAGCAAGAGCGGCTACACCTGCTATCAGCTCTCTGGACTCTGCTCCCTGACAGCACCTGCCAGCTCTCCCTGAGCATCTGGCTCATTTCCTGAGCCGCCTAGGGAGAGGGCCTCTGGTCCGTCAGGGCCTCCGCTCAGCATCCGTGAACATGGACGAATTAAAACAAAAACAAAACAGAACCGCTTCCCAAGCCCCGGGAAGGCGAACTCCGCTCTGCACGCCCACGCCCTCTCCCACTTCCTCTGCTTGTGGCAACATTTACCTGCTTGGCAGGGACAGCTGCCCAGGGAACCCACGTGCTCCCCTCCTGCCAGGCGTCCCGAGATTCTCTAATGAGAGGCGTTGGGTGGCACAAATTAGTGATGGCATATTTCGAAGGCGAGCCAAGCACTTGGCCTGCTCTCCGCTCTGCTGGGGGGCCAGGGGTGGGGTGGCTGTTTTGATGCTGATGGTAACTAAAGGTAAGGAAATGACAATAGCAGTAAGCCATGACCCCCCATCCACCCTGCCCCCGCAGTCTAATTAGCAGGCCTTGGACCTCAGCGCCCAAAGCAGTGTTCCTGGCACAGAGCATGTGTGCTGCTAACGGGGCCCTGAACCCAACTGCACATGCTCAGCTGGTGTGGGGCGCGGGTCCCCCGCTGTCCTATTTTGGAGGGGACTTTCTCCCCCTCCTTTTAAAAAATTTTTACTGCAGCCTCCTGCAGAAAAGAATATGATTTGTTGAAACAGTAAAAAAACTCATTACCTACAGACACTTTAGGTGGGAAGCCAAATTGTTAACTTTTTCTCCTAATTAATTCCCACTCTGAAAGGATGAACTAGAGTTTGTTTTCCACTCTGTTTTGGTGTGGGGAGAGCTGATTGCAATGAGATTTATGCCACCTCCCACTACACATCCTACTTCTGGGTGTAATTACCATGCAGTGGGGGGTTTATTCCTTTACCTTTTTTTCCCCTCTTGCCAGCCCCTGTCCTGCATATTCTCTCTCTCTCTCTCTCTCTCTCTCTTTCTCTCTCTCTCTCTCATTAGGATACATTTACCACCTCTCATGGCTGTGTATGCTCAGCCAGCTCACTGAGCTTGTTGCTGCTGGATGGGTCCCAGAAGAGCTTGATGAGAAGCTGCAGGAGGACCCCACCCACATGGGGCTAGACCGGACCTCCCTTGGGTTGGCTTGTATCCCTAAGTCCCCTTGCTGGGCTGAGTGTGTGTGTGTGTGTAAGGCTGGATACCTGGACAGTGGATAGATGTAAATTACATATACATTACATTGAACATGACAAATCCTATTTCAAGTTTTAAAATATTTTTTGTCTTTGAACTCCATGGATTTGGCTTTGTCTTCTCTCAGGACCTTTTCCTAGGAGTGGGCATCAGAGGTGTAAGACAAGGGCAGTTATTTGTATAATCTCATTGCAAGCTTTTAAACAGTGCCGTATAGATGAGTTTATACCGTGGTGGGAGTTTCAGGTGTACAGCAAAGTGATTCAGTTGCACACGTGTAATACAGATATGCTTTTTCCGATCCTTTTCCCTCAGAGGCTACTTCAACACGTTGAGTGTACTTCCCTGTGCTGCGCAGTGGGTCTTTTTGTTGGTTGTCTATTTCATGCGTGGCAAGGTCTGTATGTTGTAAATTCTGAACTTCTCATTTATCCCTCCTTTTGGTGACTATAAGTTTGTTTTCTGTGTTTGTGGGTCTCTTTCTATCTTGTAAAGAAGTTGACTTGTATCTCTTTTTTTTTTGGATTCCACGTATAATAAGTGCTATGTGACATCTGCCTGTCTCTGACTTCACGAAGTGTGAGAATGTCTCGGTCCCTCCGTGAGGCTGCAGATGGCATGATTTTATTCTTTTTTACAGCTGAGTGATAAGCTCACTCACCTTTTCTGATAGAATAAAAATGTAAAGCGCCTAGTGTGTTAAGAAGACTCTAGAGAGACACATCAGCATTTGTGATGCCTTTGCAGTATTTTTGTGCGCGGCCATGGACCCGCCTCTGTAAAGTACACAGAGGTAAGACTATGTCGTAAGGAATCTGATTTTTTTTCTGTTACATTTACTATAAATAACAGTAAATTATTGGCAGGTGGCATGATGAGGCTGTCATGTGATCAAGGGTGCGGCTTTTCTTTGCAGTTCCCGTGACCGATTCTTTTGAGTCTCTTCCAAAATTGGGGGCAGCAGTCGACCCCCGAGGGGAGAGATGTTTGGTTTTTGAAAACAGCCCCAAGCCGTGTGGAGGCGAGGCTGACACGGTGTGTGACAGCCCTCTTGCAGCTGGGCTGGTGTTGCGCAGCAGCCAGAGGGGCTGGGGTGTAGACATTGTCTCCTCACTGGACTGATTTCACTTTGTTCAAACAGATGGGCCACGTTCTTCACAGGCAGCTACCATCCGGATCAGGAAAAAGGCTTGTGGGAAAAGGCCGTTTGGGCATCTGCCCTGCATGTTCTAGGAACAGATCAGCGGTGGTTGGCACAAGGGAAAGTGGAAACGGAAGAGTGGGAGCAAAGGTTGACCTTGACTTTGTTGCAGGGAAGCTCACGCACCACGTGCTGGTCCAGCTCCCTCTGAGCACTTGGGGTTTTCATCTCTGGGGAAGGGGTGTGTCCGCTCTGCAGGTGATGAGCTTCCAGGTGGGGGTCTTGAGCTGATACCTACGTCCGGGGGGGTGGGGGGTCCTTGGGTGACGTGGGTGCCCGTCATTGCCTGCGGACACGCCTGCCTCCTCCCTTGGGGTCCCTTCAGGGAGAAGTCCGGCCTTTCCAAGGGGTTCCAAACCCTCCCGGATGTTGGGTGTCTTGGGAGCCTTCCTGCTCTTCCCCATGCCGAGCGGGCGGGTAGTGGAAAATCCTGCTGTGCTTCGACTTTTCATAGCGGTGGTTATTTCTAACACGCCTTTAATGACGATTCGTCTTTGAAAATTGCTCAGAGCTATTTTAAGGCGTCTCAGAATAAAACATTTCTCCAGGAAGGTGAGAGAAGCAGATGCCCCACAGCTGCTGAGAACAGTGATCTCTGGCACGGATCCAAGCCCCTTTGTGCTCAAGGTTCAGGTACCAGCTCAACAAACCGGCTACACCTGCATCAGGAATCTGGAAGCTCTGCGTTTAAACCTCATCTCCTCTGCCTACCCTCTCAGGAGGAGTTGGAAGATGATGGAGTTCCCTTTTCCTGGCCATTCACCCACCAGGTCTGTTCCTACCTGTCGTTCTCCGGGGTGATGGCACCTCTGGCATGGCTGGAGGGTTCAGGAGAGGGCTCCTCTCCCAAAGGGAGTGATGCTCGCCGTTGTCTGAGTCGGTCCACTGTCTGCCCAGAACACAGTGCAGCCACCCTGTTCATGGCTGATTCGTTTCCTGTAGTAGTGCCAATTATACAGAAGAGATTGTGTAGCTGGGGAGAAAAAACAGGCAGCACCATATTTCTGGCAAAGCATCCTGTCCTGGCATTCTGGAGGCAGCTCAGATCTCCATTTAAAAGAGCCTGAATCCAATCCAAAAATGGGCAGAAGACCTAAGTAGACATACAGATGGCCAACAGGTACATGAGAAGATGCTCAACATCACTATTATCGAGATGCCAACTGCAATGAGGTACCACCTCACACTAGTCAGAATGGCCATCATCAAAAAGTCTACAAATAACAAAGGCTAGAGAGGGTGTGGAGAAAAGGGGACCCTCCTACACTGTTGATGGGAATGTAAACTGGAACAGCCACTATGGAAAACAGCATGGAGATTCCTAAAAACGAAATACGGAACTACCATATGATCTAGCAATCCCACTCCTAGGCATCTATCTAGAGAAAACCATAGTTTGAAAAGATACATGCACCCCAGTGCTCACAGCAGCCCTATTCACAATAGCCACGACATGGAAACAGCCTAAATGTCAACAGCAAAGTGGATAAAGAGGATGTGGTACATACATACAATGGAATACTACTCAGCCATGAAAAGAAGGAAATCACACCATTTGTAACAACATGGATGGACCTAGAGATGATCATACCACGTGAAGCAAGTTCTAAAGGAAAAGAAAAATTCCATGATATCGCTTCAATATGGAATCTAAAAAGTGACACAGATGAACCTCTCTACAAAACAGAAACAGACTCACAGACATAGAAAGCAAATTTATGGTTCTCCGAGGGGAGAGGAGAGGTCAGGGGAGGGGTAAATGAGGAGGTTGGGGTGAACAGACACACACTACTGTGTATAAAGTGGGTAAACAACAAGGACCTATGGTCGGGCACAGGGAACTCTAGTCGATATCCTGTAATAGACCATCACTGAAACGAAAAGAAATTAACCAAGAAAATATGTTTTTAAAAGAACCCAAACGAGCTTGGGGTTAATAGATGCAAACTGTTGCCTTTGGAATGGATGCGCAACGAGATCCCGCTGTGTAGCCCTGGGAACTGTGTCTCGCCACTTAGGATGGAGCAGGATCATGTGCGAAAATAGAACGTGTACATGCATGTGTCACTGGGTCACCATGCTGTCCAGTAGAAAAAAATATTGCGTTGGGGATATAATTGAAAAAAAAATAAATCTGGAAAAATGACCGAAACACCAGCCCAAATGGATGATTGCGTTTGAAAGGAACAATCTGGAAGCAGCAGTGGGTCTCCTGAGGAGAAACACCGTCCCCATGACCATAGTCTTGATGACTAGCTCTGTGCCGTGGTTTTCAATCCAGTGGTTTACTTTAAATCCTTATCCGGCTTGGTGTATTTCTATAGAATTTGATACCCGTGACCTTGCTTTTCTTTGATGTTGGCTTCGCCCTTTGTTGCTGTGATAATACGTGCTCTTGCTTTTTTCTGCCAACTGTTTCAAGTCTTTTTTTTTTTTGTCTTGTTGTTGTTGTTGTTGCTATTTCTTGGGCCGCTCCCGCGGCATATGGAGTTTCCTAGGCTAGGGGTTGAATCGGAGCTGTAGCCACCGGCCTACGCCAGAGCCACAGCAACGTGGGATCCGAGCCACGTCTGCGACCTACACCACAGCTCACGGCCACGCCGGATCCTTAACCCACTGAGCAAGGGCAGGGACCGAACCCGCAACCTCATGGTTCCTAGTCGGATTCGTTAACCACTGCGCCACGACGGGAACTCCTCGAGTCTCTTTTGTGCTTCTCTGTGTTCCTGAACTTTCAGCACTGGTGTCCCTGGCCTTCCTCTCCTCAGTCCTCTTAGTTATGTCATGTCCTAAGTCACCGTGACTTCATTTGCTCCTTGGGTCTCACAGACGCCCCTTCTCCTGCCACATGTTCCGTCCCAGCCCCTTCCGTGAGCTGGACTGTTGCTTGAGAACTTCCTCTTGAACATTTTGAAAGGCAACAGGGCAGAAGGGAAACACATCATCTGCCCCTCAAAACTTTCTCTCCTTCCCGTATGTCCTATCTCGGTGAATGGTGCCGCCATGTGCCCCCAAAGACAATCTAGAAGCCGAAGAATCATCTTCAGACTCATTGAAGTCACATACGATGACCGGCAATTCCTGGAATTTAACGTGACGTTTCCCCTTGCCAGGCCTTGGTGCATGTGCTTTCTTTTTGGATGCTTTTCCTTCATTTCTGTACTTCAGAAACTCCTACACATCCTTCAAGACCCAATTCCAAGGTACTTTGTATTTTGGAGACTTGAGGCCCCCTCCCATCCAGAGTGAGTGAACTGCTCCTTCATGTGTTTCCTCTAAAGATTTGCAGTATTTTTTTTTTTTTATCACACTTATTGAAGGCTCCTGGGCTAGGAAATTAGCCTCGCCAGGGCTGTCATTGTTTTAAGGAATATGCCATATTGTAAAGTGGACGACGGGAGCGAAATGGACGTGAGGTAGGAAAGAGGACGGGAAGGGTGGGTGAAAAGAAAGAACGTAGTACATGTGTAGCGAGAGCCAGGAAGCACCGGGGTGAAAGCCGGGGGACACCGTGGGTTCCCTCCTGGGGTTCAGGGTCAGAGCTGGAGAAAGCCTCCTGCCTCGGAGGCCACTTTCTGTGCGATGGAGTCCCTTGTTCCTTTATAAATACTTCTCTAAAGCATGGAAGGGACGGAGTTCCCTGGCGGCCTAGTGGTTAAGGATTTGGCATTACTGCTGTGCTCAGGTTCAGTCCCTGGCCCAAGAACTTCCCATGTCATGAGTGTGGCCAGAACATTAATAAAAGATAAAATGTGGAAGGGACAAGGCCCTTCATTGAGCCCTCACAGCTCAGACTACTGAGAATTTACTATTTGTGAATATGGGCTAATTTTGTGATTTTCTAACAAAATTTTGTCTGGCCTGGATGTGTTAAGACGTAATGAGTTTTTCTGGAAAATGTGTGTTAGATGCTTCCATTATTGGCATTTCTGCAACTATGACAGATTCTAGTGATAACACCGGCCAAGGTCATCGGCAGCAGCAGCTGCCCACCGGGACCACCAGGCCCGTGAACTGTGCTCCCTGGATGCCCTTGGGCTCAGGCGCTAGGTCCCCAACCCCCTGTCTGCACCTGCTCCCATGAGACTTTGCTCCCATGGGGCCTCAGTTGAGGCTTCCAGAAAATGGGACCGGGTGGGCGTCCTGCACCAGCATTGCTGGCTTCTTCCTTGTTCACAGGTATCATTTCTGAGACATGGCGGCAGGAGCAGGTGTGTGAGAGCTGGCCTGGCTCCCATGCCCTCCTCATTCTTCTTTTCTCCATGTTTCTTTTTTTGGGAAAAAAGAAGCTTTTGGGTTCATTGGGACGCGTGTGTTATTAATTTTGGCTGTGTCTGGGTCCTCATATGAGGAAGTGTTTTATCTGTCGGCCAGTATTTTAATCTGCTACCATGGCCCTTATCCAGCACATCTCATGGTATTTATTTTCGAAAAGAATCTGGGGCCTGGAGTTCCCGTCGTGGCTCAGCAGTTGGCAAACCCGAGTAGGAACCATCAGGATGCGGGTTCGACCCCCGGCCTCGCTCAGGGGGTTAAGGATCCAGCGTTGCTGTGAGCTGTGGTGTAGGCCAGTGGCTACAGCTCTGATTGGACCCCTGGCCTGGGAACCTCCACATGCTGCAGGTGTGGCCTTAAAAAGACACACACACACACACACACACAAAAGAATCTGGGGCCTACACTCCCATACTAGCTGCCAGTTTGGGTCTTGGGCATATCGCGGTGTCTCTGTGTCTACACCACTCAGCTGTTAAATAGTTGGTTGTTTCCTTGGTTTCCCCTTGTTGACCCCTGTAGACCTGGTTTTGTCCACAAGACCCAGGTGCTAAGAATTAAACCCTGGCTCCTACGGTGAGTTCCTCTGTGGACAAAGATGCTCGTAGCTTCACTTCATCTGTCTGTGAAAAACTAAGCCAGGGCACCCCTTGTATAATATTTCCATCACCCCGAGAGGTCACAGCCCTACAGGTGTCCTGCTCAACTGGAACCATCCTTGTTTCCGTACAGAAGGATTTGCCCGCTTTCCTGTGGAGCTGCCGTTGATGGATTGATTGATTTTTTTTTTAGACTTTTTTTTTTTGTCTTTTTGCCATTTCTTGGGCCGCTCCCACGGCATGTGGAGGTTCCCAGGCTAGGGGTCTAATCGGAGCTGTAGCTGCCAGCCTACGCCAGAGCCACAGCAACGCGGGATCTGAGCCACGTCTGCAACCTACCCCAGCTCACGGCAACGCTGGATCGTTAACCCACTGAGCAAGGGCAGGGATCGAACCCGCAACCTCATGGTTCCTAGTCGGATTCATTAACCACTGCACCACGACGGGAACTCCTGATTGATTTTTTTGATGATACAGACTTGATGAGGGTTCAGCGCTCCACGGAGGAAAGAGATACCAGAGAGATTTATAAATATTCGGGCCCTTGGGGTTGGATGTTTAAAGAAGAGGTTGATGGGAGAGAGGCTTTGTGAAGGGAGCTGCTTGACTTTGTGACATTGAAGGGGACAGATGAATGAGCGAGGGGGATCAAAGGAGAATCAGAAAAGCATCTCCCTGGGGCGGGGTGGGGGGGGGGCAAAAAGCTTCTCGGGTTTGGGGAAAATCTTTTCTGTTGCAAGGTGATGAGATTGAAAAATACAGCTATCTTCAGGTTTCTGACATAAACTCTATTCGACTATAGTCTCAATTGACTCGTGTGTGTGTGTGTATGTGTGTGTGTACGCGAGCACGCGTGTGAGTGGGTCTGGTGTTTATGACACAGTTAATTTTCTTTTCTTTTTTTATTTTAAGGCCACACCCGCAGCACACAGAGGTTCCCAGGCTAGGGGTCTAATCGGAGTTGTAGCTGCTGGCCTACACCACAGCCACAGCAACGCCAGATCCGAGCCACATCTGCAGCCTGCACCACAGCTTATGGCAACACCTGTCCTTAACCCAGTGAGCGAGGCCAGGGATCGAACCTGTATCCTCATGGATCCTAATCAGATTGGTTTTCACTGAGCCACCACGGGAACTCTGACGCAGTTAATTTTCCTATGAGTTTTTTTTTTTTTTTTTTTAGAGAAAACACGCCCCTACCCACCCCCGCCCCTGGAAGCCTCCACCCACCATCCACCGGAGAAGAAGGGCCACGGTCCCCACTGCCTCCATCCTGCCCTCCCCCTCTGTCCCATAGCCTCTCGTCTACCTATCCCGACCCATGCTGGTCCCTGCATCTCACGGCTGTCCTGTTCCGCTGAAGAAAAGTGATTAAACAGATTATTTGTAAGCGACTTGTTAAAAGCAAGTAGGACTTTTATAAAGCACGACTCTTCCTAGAAGAGGTAGGAGACAGCATGGAGAAAACCTCCTTTCTCCCAGAGTCAGCCCGTCAGACACAGACTTCAGGGAGATCCAGGCCTCAAAGGCGAGGGGAGATTTTTATCTGCCTGGGAGTTCCCGTCGTGGCTCAGTGGTTAGCCAATCTGACTAGGAACCATGAGGTTGCGGGTTCGATCCCTGGCCTTGCTCAGTGGGTTAAGGATCCAGCGTTGCCGTGAGCTGTGGTGAGGTCGCAGATGTGGTTCAGATCCCGCGTTGCTGTGGCTGTGGTGTAGGCCAGCGGCTACAGCTCCGATTCGACCCTTAGCCTGGGAACCTCCATATGCCACGGGAGTGGCCCTAGAAAAGGCAAAAAGACAAAACAAAACCAAAAAACAGATTTTATCTGCCCGCGTGAGCAGCCTGTCCTGTGCTCGCTGCGGATGCGGGTGGCCTAGGGTCGAGGGGGTCCAGTCCCCGTGGCCCTTCTCCTCCCCGAGGTGCACCACATGCTGCATGATTTAGCTGTCAGTTTCCCTTGAGGAGATGTCGACTGGAAAAACAGCACAACGGAGAGTTGTGAGTTACGATTTGGGGCAAAGTGGGGCTACAGCCCGGGAGGCAGCATTCAGAGAGCTGAGAAACCGCCCCACAGAGGTCGGGGGAAGGGCAGTGTAGACGTGATTTTAGCGAAGGGGGTACCTGCAGTCAGGCTCACATCCCAGCAGCAGCTTGACGCTCATCACAAGGACCAGAGGTCGCCGCGCACGATTTTAGTGCTTTTCTAAATATGAGAAGATGCAAGATTTGGGCTCCTAAGACCTTCTCCTGAAAACCTCTCACTCTCTGGACCACCTGTTCTGCCAGTTTTCCCAGAGCGCAGAGGGCCCCCCTCCCGACCCCCGCCCCCGACTCCTTTCAGGGGGTGCTGGGGGTCACAGGGTGCCGCGGGTCAGGGGTCACAGCAGGTGGCAAGTGGCACGTCTCACTGGCATTTTGAATCCGGATTGTTCTTAGACACTGCTGAAGAGCAGGGGCCTGAGCTCTGACAAGGCGTGCGTGGCCTCAGCTGGACAGGCCCGCAGCCCACAGTGCGGGGGCGGGGGGGGGGGGGTCCCCAGCAGAGCCCCCCAGAGGTCACCAGGACATCTTGCAGAGATGGGGCCGGGGGCACGTGGTAGGATTGGCTGCCTGGCGCCCTTTTTCAGCTGTCCCCCTGGGCATGTTTCTCGGGCAGGCTGAATGTGATGCTGTCCTCTGCTGGCTCACACTCAGGTGACCCCGAGACAACCCTGCCCACCCCCCACCCCCCAACCCCCGGTCCTCTTGGATTTCCCGCCACAAGCTTGGGAGCTGTCTCCGGGGCCTCTTGTTGGCAATCTGTGGGATTTGTGTGTGTGAGAGCGTTCATTCTCTTGCAAACTATACACGGGCAAAAGTCAAGGGTTAATAAAGCTTAGGAACTGGGAATCCGAGAAGGAGGAGTTAATTCAGTTACAGAAACAGGACGTGGCAAAAGCAGCCGAGGTGTGGAGTCCACGGTTGGGGCTCTCTGCTGATACTAGCTCAGTGCCTGGCACCCAAACTCCTGGGCTCAGAGAGACCAGCAGTGAGCTTGGTTGGTGCTCCCTTGATCAAGAATCTCCAGGAATCTCGTGAGATCCCAGAGAGTGGAATGGGCTTGGTGGTGCAGCCTGCCCTGTCCTCCTGAAGGGCGGCCCCGGAACATTCTGACACGAGTTCCCTCCAAACCGTGCACTCCCACAGGCTGCGCGAATGTGCAGGGAGCGCAGACGCCGTCGGGGAGCTCACTGGAGAGCAAATCTTCTCATTGTGTTTTTAATGTTTAAACACTTTACACAAAATTCTGATTAAGAAGGAAGAGGTGGGTAGCAGCGGTATTTGCAATCGTCCAGACATGGAAAAAACATACGTGTCATCTCAGAGGAATGGAGAAAGAAGATGGGGTACAGATGCATGATGGAATACAACTCAGCCACAAAAAGAATGAAATAATGCCATTCACAGCAACATGGGTGCACCTAGAGATTCTCACACTCGGTGAAGTAAGAGAGAAAGACACATATATGATATCACTTCTATGCGGAATCTGAAAGAGGGCACAAAAGGACTTACCTATGAAACAGACACAGACTCACAGACAGGACAGACTTGTGGTTGCCAGGGGGAGGGGGAGAGGGATGGACTGGGCGTTTGGGATTGACAGGTGCATGCTGTCATGTGTAGGTTATGGATCACCAGCAAGCTCCTACCGTACAGCACAGGGAGCTATAGTCAATATCCTGCGACAAACGTAATGGGAAAGAATGTGAACAAGAACAGATATTAAATGTATATATAAAAGAATTAGGAGGTGGAGCAAGGCTCCTTTATCTCCACGTCCTTTTGCTCACCCCCAAAGTATTCAGTCTAATGTTTTTGCTCTATGTCCTTTTCTTTCAATCGGTTATTATAAAGATATATACCCTCGAACTCATGGGGATGCTTTTAAACGATGAGATGTCCTACAGATGGGTAATTCACAAACCATAAAGTTGACGTTTTTAAGTGCACAAACTGGTTTCAGTATACTCAAAGTTGTGCAACCTACACCCTGATCCAAGTTGAGACTATTTTATCATCTCAAGGAAGAAACCCATACTCCACGGTAGTCAATCCGCGGTAGTCAATTCATGCTGAACCCGCCCTGGTCACCACTTGTCTTTTTACTTTTTGGCCGCACCTGTGGCATCTGGCAGTTTCTGGGCTGGGAATCGAACCTGTGCCTCAGCAGAGACCTTAACCTGCTGCGCCACAGCCAGACCTTCCCACCTTTAGTCTTTTAGTTTCTGACACTTTGCTTATTCTGGATGTTTTCTGGAAGTAGAAGTCTGCGTTCTCTGCGAGTGGCTTCTTTCGTCTGGTGCAGTGTTCTCTGGGGTTGTAGGCTGCCATGTGCATCAGAGCTTCATTCCTTTTCATGACCGAATAACGTCCCCGTGTGCGGCAGTGCCACGTTTGTGTATCTGTACATCAGCTGTGGACACTGGTCACAGGTAACGCTGCCCTGATCATCCGTGAGCAGGCTTGATGTGGGCATGTGCTCCCCCAGGAGTAGGGACCTTGGTTGATCTGGTAGCTGTGTGTTACCTGCTTACCCAGAGGCGGTGCTGGGACAAGTCACAGTGATATAAACCCTGTGTTCTTGATGAGATTCAGCCATTCTCTTTGAACTGACACTCCTGGGGTGTTTCAGGCCATTGGTTAATTTCAAGTTCTGAAGGAGCAGGTTTTGAGCGCATCTGCTGTTGATGTTATTGCCTTTAAGAGCAGTAGCTTCCTTGCACCTGCTCGGCTATGTCAGGATGACGGGCTACAAAGTTCAGGAAGTGGTGCCGTGCCGTAGCTCTCATCCTGGTTCCTATTTTCCCCTCATTTCTTTGCTTTTGACCCCAGTTAGTGTCCGTTCTTGAGCTTTGCTTGTAAGTGGTGCATAGTATTCTGGAGACCGAGTTCCATTAGACGCCCCACCTTTCGCAGAAAGACACCCTAACGGGGGAACTGTCCTGCAGCTAGGAGGGGGATTTCCTCTGAAATACTTTCCCTTCCTTGCACTGTAAGCTCATACTCCATTGTTTTCCTTCATCCACTTTTGGGGCCCATCTTTATGGAGGCAAAAATCTGCATTTGTTAACGTTTCTTGATACTAGAGTGTCATTTGGTGAGTTTTTCAAAAACGTGTCAAGTCACGTGAGCATCATCACAGCCATGATGTCGAATATTTTTATCACCAAAAGCAGGTCCCTCCACGCCCTTTACAGGCAATTCCTTCCTCTCCATCCTGCCTTTTGGAAGCCGTGAGTCTGCTCTCTGTCACAGCAGTAGGTTTAGTCTAGAATCTCATGGGAATGGAATCTGGGTGTGTTTCCTTTTGTGTCTAGAATCTTTCTCTTAGTAAAAAGCGTCTGAGATTCAGCAGTACCATAGACTCTATCAGGGGTTAGTCACTTCCTTTAAAAATGTTTTTATTGGAACAGCATTGACTTACCAAAGTTGTGTTAGCCTCAAGTGGACGGCAAAGTGAGTCAGTTAGACATGTATCCATTCTTTTTCAGGTTCATTTCCCAAATAGGCCACCACAGAGTATTGGGTCGATTTCCCTGTGATGCACAGCAGGTGTTTGCTACTTACCAGTTCTGTATGTAGGTGGTACATATAGACAACGGAATACTATTTGACCATAAGATGGCCATTTGCTGCAACATAGATGGACCTAGCGAATATCACACAATATCACACCAAGCGAAGAAGTCAGACTTCGTTTGTATCATAGTGGAGAATTTTGTTGTGTGCCCATGGCTCTCTTGGTTTATCCCCTCAACAGTGGAGGGACATTTGGGTTATTTCCTGGTTTTGGCTCTTTTGAATAAAGCTCTCAACACTCACATACAGGTAATTTTGTGAATATAACTTTTCATTTCTTTTGGGACAATACCTTGGAGTAGAACTTCTAGTCGTCCAATAAGTGCCTGTTTAAATTTATACGACACTAGCACATGGCGAGTAATGGTTTCGTGAATTTGCTTGCCATCTGTAACTTCTTTGGTAAAGGGACTTTGTAAATTGGGCTAATTTATTAGTAGGCTATTTGCCTTCATCTTATGGAATTGTGAGAGTTCTAAATATGTATTTAATAAATATTTTGTAAATAATTTCTTCCAGCAGGTGGCTTGGTTTCATTTTCGTAACAGCCTCAACAGTGCTTTTTTGAAGAGCAAAGTCTTTTAATTTTGAGGTCTAATATATCATTTTTTTCTTGTATGATTTTGCTTTTTCATGTCCTATTTTGTCTCATCCAAGATCAGTAAGTTTTTTTTTTTGGTTTCTGGAAATTTTATTGTTTGCTTAAATTTAGTTCTGTAATTCATTTCATATTAATTTTCTTTTTTTTTTTTAGGGTTACAGGCAGGTCTTTGTATGTATTTGTATCATGTTTGAACCACTGAATCACTTTGCTC
Source organism: Phacochoerus africanus (assembly GCF_016906955.1). Lineage (NCBI taxonomy): Eukaryota > Metazoa > Chordata > Mammalia > Artiodactyla > Suidae > Phacochoerus > Phacochoerus africanus. The sequence continues at coordinate 3,952,027 of NC_062559.1, read as the reverse complement.
TATAGCAGAAATTAGCAAAATATTGCAAATCAGCTATACTTCAATAAATTTTTTTTAAAATGCCTGAAGTCAAACAATGGCTCACCACTCACTACGTGTATGATCTGGGGAGATGGACAGAGTTTCTTTCAGGCTCAGTCTTCTCATCTCTAAAACGGGGAAACCACAGAATCCATTTCGCAGAGATGTTAGGAGCATTACTTGAGTTAGTTCTTGAAAAGCTCAGAGCAGATACGGAAGATTTTCAGTAAATTCCTATGACTGTTATTCTTGGCTTTGTTATTACTCTTCTCATTTTTAATTTTTTTGGATTACAGTTGACTTACACTGGTGTGTTAGTTTCAGGTGTACAGTGGAGCGAATCAGTCATCCATATAAATATATCCATGCTTTTTTTCCATATAGGTTATTACAAACTATCAAGGAGGTTGCCCGGTGCTGTACAGTAGATTCTCATTAACTATCTCTTCAATACACTCGTGCGTCTGTGTTATTCTCTGCCTCTTACTTCCTCTCCTCCCGACCCCCGCCACACCATAGTTTCCTCTTTGGTAACCATAAGTTTGATTTTGAAACCCGTGACTTTGTGTTATTATTATTTTGACCGACAACATGCAGGGTGTTGGGTGGAGTTTGGCCTCGGAGTGGGAGCCCTGGAGGCAGGTGAACCACAAACATGAATAAGCTGAGACCTGGAATCAATCTTTTTTTTTTAATTGAAGTATGCTCGATTTATAGTACTGGCTTAGTTTCAGGTGTACAGCACAGCAATGCAGTTACACACACACACATTTATGTATTTATGAGATAGATAACATATCATGAGGTAGATAACATATCATGAGATAGATAATAATATATGAGATATGAGATCTATAACATATATCGTTATATATACGTTCTTCAGAGTCTTTTCCATTAGAGGTGATTTTACAGAATCACCTGGGACCCAGTCACTAGGTCCTCGGACCCAGAGTCAGTTCTTCCGAAGGAACGAGAAGCCTAGATCCTTGAGGCCCCGCAGGTGCTCAAGTCTTCGGTAGTAAGGGGTCTGAGCCAGCTGCATTCATCCTCTCGGGGACTTTTTTCTCAACGACGACGATAGTGAGGAAACCTAATCACACCACCAGCGACATCAGAACACCAGTTCATTCCACTTTGGCCACAGCCAACCGTGGGGTAAAGCCAGGTTTGCCGTGATGCTGAAGCCTTTATCGCTCAGGAATTCGGGCGCCGTCACGGAGGCCCTTTGATAAAAGCGCACCCCCCCCCCGCCCCCCGCAAAACCCTAATAAGGGACAATGTGGTTCTTTAAAAATAGCAAGCAAGAACTTCCGATTCCATCAAAAGACATCTTAGATGTAGTTGTACAGTGAAAGGAAGCGATCTGATGTTTAACCTGGATGGGAAGGGCGGAAACGACTTTCATGGAAAGTGAAACAGCATTGTTACCATTTTCAAAAGCTTCGTTGCCTGAAATGCATCCCCGTGGAGCTGGGAACGTGGTACCTGGTTATGCGTGAGGAGAGGAGTGAGAGACCGCACAGGCGTGTCCCGGCGGCGTCACTGCTGGATTTAGAAGGGCAGTGTCAGGTGAGCTGTGCTCACAGCATCCCCAAGAGCTGGAAGGACCATCGAGCCTGTGAGCTGGGACCCCTTTCCCGCTCCTTCCCAAGCTTTCCCCTTCCCCTGCGCTCCTTCCCAGCCTTGGAGACCTCTGCGTGGTTTTTGTTTGTCATGGCACCAGTGTGCCTTAAATTCAGAAATTCCCCAGTTTCCTTTCTTCTTCTCCTCTGCGCCCCTATTCTCCTCATGTCCTAAGCCTAACTGGGAGCCCTGTGGTCCTGCTGTCATCTCAGATGGCAAGGTCCTGCTCTCCTCTCCAGCCGGACCACACACAGGCACACCTTCGTGCAAGGGCTGCTGGGAAATGTAGTCCTGGGCTGGGGAGGCGCAGAGTTGCTGTAGGAAAGAGGAGACACATGCTGTGGTTGATGGCCAGCCATCTCCGCCAGGGTCTGTCTGGCCTGTCCTGTGGTATCACCTGTGTTGTAATTGCTCCTGTGTGCGTCCATCCCCAGGGTCTCTGCTCCTAGAGATAAGTGCTGTCACGTGTTTGTCTTTGCTTTTGCAGCATCGTTTCTCACACATGTCTTTTACACACACACACACACACACACACAGTTTGCAGGTAAAATTTGGGGCAAGACACTGGCTCTCTCTGAAGATCATTTTGCACTGCAAGTTTGTGGCTATCCCGGGATTAAAAACTGGGTCTCCTAATTCCTAGGTCAGAGCCATCTCTCCTTATATCTGTGGTTATATGATCTGGTCTATACAGTAACTTAAGAATTCAAGAGGCGTTCCTGTTGTGGCTCAGGGGGTTAAGTATCTGACATAGTGTCCGTGAGGATGTGGGTTCAATCCCCAGCCTTGCTCAGTGGGTTAAGGATCCAGCAATGCTGAAAGCGGTGGCACAGGTTGCAGACGTTGCTCCGATCCGATGTTGCCGCGGCTGTAGTGTCGGTCACAGCTGCAGTTCCAAATCCACCCCAAGCCGGGAAACTTCCATATGCCCCAGGTATGGCCCTAAAAAGGAAAAAAAAAAAAAGAATTGAAGAAATTACACAGTAACTTAACAATTCAAGAAAGCTTTATACCAAAGCGCTTCCTTCTACATCTTCAAAGGAGAGCTTAGGAAAAACTCGACAACCACATATTCAGTCACACCAGCAGAAATCAACCCCAAAATCGAGGCAGATGGGAGCGAGGGGAGGGAGGTGTCCTGGGCTCTGTCGTTGCCACCTTGGCAAACCCTGAGCTCCAGAGAAGCCATCTTCGTGCAGAGGCTGCCTCCAGCAGGTGCAGCTGTAGGGGAAACCGCCCCCTCTTCTTCCTGCTGCAGCACAAGGAACATTATGGAAATGGGGCTCCCGGCTGCCCTGACAGCTGCATTTGCATCCTGAATTAGGAAGGGGCCTGATTGGGCAAAAGGAACATTATGGAGATGCAGGCCCCCGGGTGCCCTGACAGCTGCATTTGCATCCTGAGTTAGGAAGGGGCCTGACTGGGCGAAAGTGCACCGTGCCCAGGGACCCACTGCATCTGTCTTGTTCATTCTTCCATGTGTCTCCGCAGGAGGACTTCTTTTTCTTTTCTTTTTCTTTTTTTTTTTTTTAATTTTATGGAGGTGTAGTTGAAGTTCACGTTCATTCTGTGGACCTGAACTGAATCCCCACTTCCGGCCCCTCCCTGTACTCAGGAGATCCATGAATACAGGGAGGTCCATGGTCACATGGTGCTGTAACCAGTGGCCCTGAGGACATCAGCGTCCTTGCTCACAACTGTCCAGACCCCACTCTTCCAGCCAGAGAGGAGGTGATGGTGCCCTGTGTCCTGGGGCTGAATGATGGGCTCAGGACAGGAAGAAAGGCCTGGGTGGTGTCATATTGTTTTTTTGAATTTACTTTTGCCCTCGAGATGCTTTGGATTCCGTAAATCCAGTGGGAAAGCGGACCATTCCATATCCCAGGAGAGGTGGAAGAATGGAGCCAAGGAGCAGAGAAAAAAGAAAAGAGACCCTGTAACACGCCAGGGAATAAAGAAACTAAGTTTCTTAGATGTGGCATTTGACAATTTGAAGTGGATGGATAATGAAATTGCTGATATGGGTGAAATCGGGACTCTGGAACCAAATACATTACTTCAAGTATATGAGTATGGAAATCCTTTCTTTTGGAGTTCCCGTTGCGGCTCAAGGGGTTAAGAACCCAACATAGTGTCTGTGAGGATGAGGGTTCGATCCAGCATTGTCTCAGGCCGAGGCATAAGTTGGAGATGCGGCTTGGATCTGGTGTGGTGGGACTGGGGTGTAGGCCAGCAGCTGCAGCTCCAGTTCGACCCCTAGCCTGGGAACCTCCATATGCTGCAGGTGCTGCCCTACAAAAGAAAAAAAGAAAGACAGAAAACCTTTTATTTTGAGTCCATAATTGTCCTTTGAGGAAAAATCTTTGGAGAAGGAAAAAAGACCTTAGCAGCCGTCTGAACTATAGCTGGTCTTACTTCTAGGTGTCTGATTAATCACGAAGGTAACTACTAACTTCTCTTTCAAAACAAATGCTCAGTTCATTGTTTAGAAATTCTGTGTAGAGAAAGAGGGAGAAAACCCTTGGTTCCACTGGTGGCACTTAATTTAAATGAAGCTCTTTTCTTGCTCAGTCTTCACTGGAAATGAAAAAGAGATATCCATTTGTTACTCTTTAAAGATGTCTTCATGCAAAAAAAATTGCTTTTAAACTGGTTCCATGCCATCAGGTCTTCCTCAGAAATTCTCAGCGCCTTTGGTCTCTTTGTCTAAGTAGAGAAATAAGTACTTGTACTAATTTTTTATGGCTTCCTCCGAACTCCTTCCAAGGTCTGTTCATCTTATTCTGCAGGCCCCAGATGGGGCATGACATTGTTTTTTAAGTGTTTTTTTTTTTTTTTGGTCTTTTTAGGGTTGCATCCACGGCATATGGAGGTTCCCAGGCTAAGGGTCGAATAATAGGAGCTGTAGCTGCCAGCCTCCACCACAGCCACAGCAGCATGGGATCCAGGCTGTGTCTGCAACCTACACCACCGCTCATGGCAACACTGAATCCTTAACCCACGGAGCAAGGCCAGGAATCGAACCCACGTACGCACGAATGCTAGTCAGGTTCGTTACCAAGGAACTGCCGTGGGAACTCCAACACATGCCATTTTTAATTAAGATGCCATCCAGCCAGACACTTGCTGAGGCCTTACAAATCGGAAACAGTGCCCTTGAGAAAAGATTGGGCAAATAGAAAGAATTTAACCTCCTCGTCTCCGCCCACATTTGGAAGGCCTCTGGTCAGCTAGAGCCAGGCGCCGAGAAACACAGAAATCACACCAGAAACAACAGCAGAATTGAGTGTAATCTTTGTCCACGTCACTAAGATGCAGCAAGACTGAATTCAGCTTTTAACCAGAATCACTGGTGAGCGTCTCCTTTTAAAACCCTGCAAGTTCTTGATTTTTCAGGCATAGACGAGTTTATAGAAAAAAAGTCATAAATGGTTTAAATTTCAGCAAGAACTACTGTTGCCTTCTTGTAAGGGAAACTGGTCCTTGGGGCAAGTGGCATTCGTGTGTCATGGTTCTCTTCATACTACAGAACACCTGGCACAGGGATGGACTCATAACATGGGGTACTCAAGAGATTTAGGGTGTGTCATTTCATGTGCATGAAACTCTAGAAAAAAGAAAAAAAAAGGCATACTTAGAAAATAAGTTTGTAGTCAAGTCACATTGCCCCAGAGTAAGATTTATTTGGTTCGGTTCGGTTTGCTTAATATTTAGGCAGGCAGGAGTTCCCGTCATGGCGCAGTGGTTAACGAATCCGACTAGGAACCATGAGGTGGCGGGTTCGGTCCCTGCCCTTGCTCAGTGGGTTAAGGATCCGGCGTTGCCGTGAGCTGTGGTGTAGGTTGCAGACACGGCTCGGATCCTGCGTTGCTGTGGCTCTGGCCTAGGCCGGTGGCTACAGCTCCGATTGGACCCCTAGCCTGGGAACCTCCATATGCCGTGGGAGCGGCCCAAGAAATAGCAAAAAAAAAAGACCAAAAAAAAATATTTAGGCAGGCAAAGGTATTTAGAAAATAAGCATATGTTTTTATTGTTTAGATATCATTCATTGTTTGATAAAACTGTGATGCATCCCTTCGAGTTTCATGGCAGTTTCATCCATGATTACGAGAGAGAACTCTCAAAGACAAGGAGCAGATGTTAATAAACTTTTTTTTTTTTTGAAAGCTTTCCATCAGTGTACCGTTCAACCCAGGGAGACTCCTGGTATTGTTCCTGCAGCTGAAATGCCTTTTCATTATGTTGACTCACTAGCTATTAGTTTCTGTGTGTGGACTGAGCAGGTTTCAAAAAGCATCCCCAGGTAGGTATGTTTCTTAGAGTCTCAGAAGAAAACTCCTCTGGGAAGCTTATTCTGCCTTGTGGGAGAGCGGTGGGGAAAGACTGCAAAGAATTCCAGTCCGCAGAGAAGGATCTTGGTAATTGCCACGTATAATTAATAGCCATGAGAAGGAAGGAAGCTAGATACCATCGTGTGTGTGTGTGTGTGTGTGTGTGTGTGGGTGGGTATGGGTGTGTATGCGCCCGTGTGCCCTTAGAAAACTAAACTAAATGTCAGTAATATTCCACCTCCACCAGACTTCATAGCTTCATCTCCTGACCCCGGGACAGTGAAACTGGCCCAGGAGCAGATCGGTGGAGGGGACGTGTGGTTCCGAGCTCTGCCCTTTTGTCCGGGGTGAGTTGTCGTGGCAGGGCTGGTGGTGAGAGTCCTGAGGCTCTGTGCCCAGGGAAGGACAGGCACGGCTTTCTTCATCCGCTTCCCCTTGGTACCACTGATTTGTTGTCTGAGTTAAATATAGAGTTCAGTATGCAGGTGTGTGTAAGTGCAGCATAAATAAAGCTGTATCCTGCTTTGGAGCCAAGGGGGCTCCCTCTGGGGAGCTGATGTCATTTATGAGCAATGAGCAGCAGCAGCACATGGGTGGGGGGGTGATTTGTCACCGGCCAGTATGGAATTGGTCAGCGGGATGAGCTTGGAGGGGGCGTAGAGGCAGGGGAGAGAAGATGCCCGATGGAACTAAACTGGGGCACCGGGACTTGAACCCTGGAAGCCAGTCCCCAAACTCATGGAGAGCCAGCCACTCAGCACCTTTTCCCCCGTGACCCTTTGTCCCCAGAAAATCCCAGAATGTCAAGATGGGATTTTCTCAGTGAGCTTCGTCTTAGGTGGGTGTGCTTTTGCCCCTTCCTTTTTCCTTGATGGAGGAGGGAGGAAGGGCGTGAAAGGGTGATGCATCAAGCTGAGGGATGACGAGAAGCTGGCGGCTCTTGCTCCTCGCGCCGGCCAGGAGGGCTGACGGTGCTGGAGTGGGGCTGGGCAGAGCCGCTCCTGGGGTTTGGATGCTAGCAAGGTGAGCGCATGGGCCTGGCTGCTATGTCCCTCCTGATTGCCACCCGGCAGAAAGTGGCGACCACTGTGTCCTCCAGTCTCCCTGCAGAGCTGGTAAGGGGTGTGTCTGCATGCGTGTGGGGGCAGGGCGGGGGCAGGGGCCAGTTTACCTTGATTCCTTTGGAATGAGGCTTGAGGTTGACACTTTTTCTTTTCTCCCAAATTCTGATCTTACCCACCCCTTTTCCAGACTTGAATGTCACCTAGACTGCTGCGGAAGTAAAGAGGGAGAGGGCTCAGGGAGGGAGACTTTTCCAGCCAGCCCCCCCCCCCCCCAAGAAGAGCACAGGAGATGCCTGCCCTCAGGGAGGGAGCCCAGGGCGGTCCTGGAAGAAGGGGAGCTGGGAGTTTGCACCCGGATCGCTTCCTCCTAGGCATGGGCAAGCGTGGAGGAGCGGAAGCGCTAGGAAATCAGGGACATGAGGAATTATGGAGATTCCGGCAGTAAGTCGGAGGAATAAATGATTCCCGGAAATGCAGTTTTGGTGAACTCCAATTTACTATGGAGATTGCATTGCTTTCCCAGGGCATAAAAGCGAGGAGTCAGCGGAAGACGTGGAGTGTGATGCGTGGCAGCAAAGCTGGGGAGGGGTGGGGTGGAGAGTGGTGGGAGACGAATGATTCAACTCCTTCAGCTGGGGTTTCTTTGCTCAGAAAACTTAAGTCAGCATTTTGCCCTGGCGGGGGACGTGGGTGTCTCCCCAGATAAACCCTCTCCTCGCCTTTCACCGCCATCAGCAGCCAAGGGCTCACGGTAGAGAAGGTGGGCTGAGTAGTGGGGTGAGGACGAGGACCGGGTGCCCCGTGCCCAGGGCTGTGTGTGTGAGCCTGTGTACAGGTGTGAGTGAGAATATGTAAGTGTGAAAGCTCGTGGGAGTGTGTGTGCAGAGCCGGGTGGGCGTTCGAGGCGGTGGGACAGAGGAGGTCTGGTCCTCGCCCTTCTCTCCAGGACCAAGGACAGCATGGTTGTCACCTTGTCTGGGATGCTGGAGGAGGGGCCAGAGCAGTGCCCGCCCAATCCGGCCTCACCTGACGCCCCGGCAGGCGGCCCCGCCCACAGACGGCCCCGCCCAATGACCACGCCCTCCCCGCCAGCCCCGCCCACACCTGGCCAGCTGCCCCAGCCCCAGTCTTGCCTGTGATTTCCAGGGTGACCCTTGTATCACAGAGGAGTCACGAGAACTAAGAGGAGAACTATTTAAATTCTGAAAAGGACATGTCTTTCTTTTACCTCCTCCCAGAGCCGTTCTGTCACTTCCAATATGCAGTTGGGAAAACGGGAGGCATTTGTTGTGGGGCTGTGTGTTGGGGAGAGTGCTCAGATGGGTGCATGATTTTTTTTTTCACCTTTAGTACCGGCGTTTATTGCTTAGGCAACGTGGGGTGACTTCGAAGAACAGGCGGGTCCCTAACCTGCCTTTGTGCAGCCTCTGGAAGCGGGAGTGGGGGTCCACAAGCTCAAAGACTGGCAAGTTCCCGTTGGCTTTATGTTATGCCATTCTTGGTATGAGGGCATTCTTGGCACAGGGTCGTGGATGGGGGGGGGGGCCTCCCTCCCTCCAGGGACTGCCCACTTCCAAGAAGAGTGGGCAGCCAGTCTGCATTTAACACATGTGGGAAGTAACATAATGTCTTTTCTATCAAAGGAAATGTTGGTGACTCCATTTTGCTGAAATGCCTTCCTGTGACCCCCCACCTTCCGTCTAATCCCAGTAACAATTTGTTTCAAATGAGCCAACCGGGAAGAAAGTGCGCCCTGACCCGACCCATGGGAAGGAGAGGGGTACATCACCTGCGTTAGGGATAAATAGGGGAGGGTCCTTTGTTGGGCGCCCACACTTTTTGGAGCGCCTGCGCCCTTCTGCAGAAGTAAAGAGCCTTGTCGAGATTTCTCCTTGTCCATGTGTCTCACTTTCGACCCTGAGGACCTGAGCCAGAATTATTGTAATTCCAACACCCATAATTTTATTTTGTTTATTTTTGAGGGGAAATCCTTTTTCCCTTTGTCCCAGCTTTCTTGGGATTTAATGGACATACAACATCGTGCCAGTCTAGGGTGTAGCACGTGACGATGAGATGCTCTTACGTTTCGCCAAGCGATTGCCACGGTAGGGGTGATGATGATTGCGGCCAGCTCAGGGAATTACCATTTCTTCTTTAACCTGTAGTTTTAAAGCCCACCGAAGCAAAGAAGAGGAAGGAAAGAATTCTGAGCTTATGACTCTTCGGAAAGAGAGGTTCTGTTGCCCTTTGAGGATTTTCCATTGTGAGCCGAAAGCGGATTCAGATTTTCCGTCCCCTCTGGGTTGTTCTTTGTCGAGAATGTCTTGGGCACAAAATGTCAGGAGGCAAACCCCACAGAGAAGGTGCAACCGTCCTTAGAGTGACAGGAGAAAGGGGTCTCTGGAAGGCGGAGGATGGCTGTCGGTGCTTGCACCCCACAAAGTCTAGAAAAGCAGCCTGCTGCCCATCTGAAGTCAGGGTGGCTGTGATCAGCACCCAGAGCAGATGTGGATTTTGGGGGGAAGAGATGAATTCACTGCGCTTTGAGGAGGGCGTTGATCTGTAAACATACATTGGGGAGGGAAGCAACCATTTAAATATCTGTGTTTCTTTGGGGTGTCATTTGAGCTCTTAAAAAAGGAAAATAGGGCAAAACTTCCTTTCCCTGAAGTCAGTAGCTTACATTTTTAGAGGAAAATAGACAGTCGAGAGGAAAGTAAACAGTCAAGGAAAACTACGGAAATCACTCCGCAAGTTTTTAGCAGCTATTATTTCCCCCCCCACCCACCCCCCACCCCCGCCAGGGTCGCACTTGAGGCATATGGTGGTTCCCAGTCTAGTGGTTGAATCAGAGCTGCCGCCACCGGCCTACACCAGAGCCACAGCAATGTGGGATCCAAGCCTCATCTGCAGCCTACACCGCAGCTCCTGGCAATACCGGATCCTTAACCCACTGATGGAGGCCAGGGATCAAACCTGCATCCTCATGGATGAGCCACGTCGGGAACTCCATTTAGTAGCTATTCTAATCAAAATTAATTTATTTATAGTTAAAATTAGTGTTAATTTTTTTTTTTTAAGGAGATTCGGTTTTCTGCAGCTGTGATGTTTTAGTCTCCTTTTATGGGTTAAACTAATGCACGTTTACTTATAGCCTCTGGGCTCTGGCAGCATCTGTCTTTACAGCATTATTTCACCCAAGCCATGGGACCAGGCTTGAGGACCCAGTCCCACTGGGTCATTCACTGGCCATCAGTCTGTGCAGGATGCTGACTCTTCCCATTCATGGTGTCGGTGCTTGCACCCCACAAAGTCTAGAAAAGCAGCCTGCTGCCCATCTGAAGTCAGGTCCCTTGAGTTGGCCCCAGAGTTGCAGTCTCACACCCTCCGTACGTCTCCTCCCCAGCTTCTCTCTTTTCCGTTTCATGCATATGTGGCAGGGATTTCAAAAAGTGTTGATTCAGTGAATGGATGAGCCAGTGTTTTTGAAAACAATGGATCTAGCACCAGAATGAAGCCTATCATCTTCCAAACACACCCCCAGCTGTCTTTCTTTGACTTCCTCAAGGCTGACGCCAATAGTTATTTAAACTCTGTTTGATCTGGGTAAGAAGTATTGTGTGGGCATGGTCTGCCAGAGCCAGGGGTGCCTTAGGAAATTCTGCCTCAAAGGTGCTTGAAGTTCTATTCCTAATGTATCTTTTGTGATGTTTCAACCTTAGCAGCAAATCACAGGGAACCACACCTGGTTACTGTTGAAACACAAAGTTGCACCTTTGGGAGTTTCCCTTGTGACTCCCTGGAAATGAACCAGACTAGTATCCATGAGGAGGAGAGCTTGGTCCCTGATCCCACACTGCCTTCGAGCTGTGGTTTAGGTCGCAGATATGGTTTGGATCTGGTGTAACTGAGACTGTGGCGGTGGCGTAGGCCGGCAGCTGTAGCTCCAATTCAACCCCCAGCCTGGGAATGTCCATAGGCCGAGGGTGTGGCCCTAAAAAGCAGAAACAAACAAACAAAATAGCAAAGTTGTAACTTTGGAGAGTGTTTGTGCTCTTGCTCCTCTTTCCCCCCCTTCACCGCCCCCAGTCCCCAATATATACACCTCACTTCATCTTTGTGCCTGTAGAGGTGATAGGACAACAGAGGAAAAAAAAAAAATTGGAAAACATAGGAAAAACTGGAAAAACAGGGAGAGATTGGAATACTGGGAAAAGAATTGTGTGCATGTGGGTGTGGGTGTGTGGGTGTGAGTTCTGGCCCCAGAATCAGGTCCCTCAGTGAACTCCACCATCCATGGCATTCTTCTACCCTTGCTTGAGTCGGACTGTTCATTTTCTATTTCCCCAAGATCCCTTGGGGGGCAGGATCTAGACCACATTGAAAAACAGATGGTGGTTAATACCCCAGCTTCTCAGTCACCCAGCACATCGCCTGCCTGGACTCAGGGAAGCACCTCTAGGTGTCATCTTTACTGAGAGGGTCACTGCCTCTGTGAGCAGCAGATGGATGAGTGTGAAGTGCAATTTCTTTTAGGGGTTCTTTTTTAAAAATTTATTGAGGTGCAGTTGATTTACAATGTTTTGTTAATTTCAGTTGTACAGCAAAATAATTCAGTTATACACACATATGTATCTTTTCTTTTCAGATTCTTTTCCCTTATATGTTGTTACAAAATATTGAGTAGAATTCCCTGTGCTCTACAGTAGGTCCTTGTTGTTTATCTAGTATGTATACTATTACCTAGTATATATCTATTAATCCCAAACTCCCAATGTATCCCTCCCACCACCCCCTTTCCCCTTTGGTAACCGTAAGTTTGTTTTTGAAGTCTGTGAGTCTGTTTCTGTTTTGCGAATAAGTTCTTTTGTATCACTTTCTAGTAGATTCCACATATAAGTGCTATCATATGATATTCGTCTTTCTCTGTCTGACTTCCTTCACTTAGTGCAGATACTCTCCAGGTCCATCCATGTAGCTGCCCAAGGCACTGTTTGATTCTTTTCATGGCTGAGTGATATTCCATTGAATACACGTACCATATCTCCTTCATCCAGTCCTCTGTTGATGGACATTTAGGTTGCTTCCACGTCTTGGCTGTGGTTAAGAGTGCTGCAGTGCACACTGGGGCGCATGTATCTTTTCAAATTATGGTTTTCTCTGGATATATGCCCAGGAGTGGGATTTCTGGGTCATGTGGCAACTCTACTGTTAGTTTTTTGAGCTGCCTTTGCAGTGCTTTTCTTTGAGGGGGCTCTTAAAGGAACTTCTATGAGGGCTGTTGGGTCAATGATCTAGCGTCACGTAGATTTACACTCTCCTTTATTAGATCTAGAAGGAGTTGCCTCAGCTTTTTCCTTTTACAGGTGAAAGTCAATGACCTCTTTCAGTTGAGTGCTTTGATTCTAATCCAGACGGTGTCACTCAGTCCTAGTTCAGGGTGTTTCGCTGTGGCGGTTGCGTCTTCCCTCAGGTGCCTCAATGGAACAAAGCGAGAATGAGGGAATAAGAAGCGAGGCTGCTACTTTCAGGAAAGAGTCCTTCTCTCAAACCGTGCCATGTGAGATAGGACCTTCCCCATCCGCCTGTGGGTTCCATGCCATCAACTTTCAGCAGAACTTCCGCTGCAATATTCAAGGGAAGTGGGATATGTGAGGGCACGGGGTGGGACGTTACCTTAGGGCTAATTTTTAAATCCTTTTTGTCTCCAATATGAAATGCACCATTTGCTATTTTAGGGATAGCAGAATTACTTCTGTGCCCTGTGATTTGGTGTCTAGAGCGAACCATCCAGTTGATCAAGGATGACCATAGGTTTAGTCTTGGAAGCATCTTGACTGATTCTCAAACATCTGCTGGAAGTCGCTCATAGAAGTTCCCACCATGGCGCATCAGGATCAGTGGCATCTTGGGGGCACTGGGTCACAGGTTGGATCCCAGGCCTGGCACAGTGGGTTGAGGATCTGGCGTTGCCACAGCTGCGGCTTAAGTCACGACTATGGGTCGGATCTGATTCCTGGCCCGGGAACTCCATGTGCTGCAGGGTGGCCAAAAATGGGAAAAGAAGAAGAAGCAGCAAGTGCCTATAAACTAATTTTTCTGTTTTTTCTTGTTTTTTTTGTTTTTTGTTTTTGTTTTGTTTTGTTTTCCTGTTTATGAAAGGCTCCCTCCTAAAAAGTAATACTGACGGGTTGTATCTTGTCAGAGCAAAGAACAGTAAACAAGTCAGGGATGCATTTCTTCAAGGTTTAAAGAAAAAAAAGAACAGACCAGCACGTACACAGCGAGTCAGAGTGGCCGTGGTCCCTGGGAAGGGGTCTTATCAGAGTCCCAGCTGAGTGTCCCAGGAGGAGGGGCGTTTAATCTCTATTTTTGACATGAACATTCCTTACTTCTGGTCAGTGTGCCCTTTTCTCTAGCAATGAAAGCAGGTGTACAGTGCATGTTTGCTAGGCCACAAACAGACTGCTTTAGTTGGCATGAAGTCCAGGTTACCTCATGTATAAGCCAGAGTGACGTCCGCAGATCTCCGCGTGTGAACATTTCTTTTATGAGTTGCAGGTGTCTGTTTTCATTTCATTTGGTATTGGTTTGCAGAGAAAGATGAGGTAAGATAAAAGAGATAGCATTCCGTGATTGGCTATTTTGTTCTTGGCTGCAGCCACAGCATGCAAAAGTTCCCAGGCTAGGGATCGAACTCGTGCTGCAGCAGTGACCTGAGCCACAGCAGTAGACACCTCCAGGCCCGTAATCTCCTGAACCACCAGTGGACTCCCTGTGATTGGATAGTTTTTAAAATTAGGATTTTCAAATATGTCCATTAGTGGAACAGTTCCTTCTGTCTTAAAAAGTCGGTGAATAGAGAAAACGTGGGAAGTTCTTGCTTCTCCTTCAAGGCTCAATCTCACAGTTTATTTCTCAGGAAAACCTCTGGCCTTCCCGGTCCATGCAGACCTCGCCGTCCTCAGCCCTCTGCATTTGGCCTCAGCCCCTTAGGATTAATGAAATAAGCCGTGTGTCTTGTGTATCCGTGTTTTATCACTACAGTATGTCGTACGTTGTGTGGGGAAGCAGAACAGACAACTTGACACTTGAGTGTGTATCTTCCCTTCAGACTCCTTCCTTTGGTAGTTGTCGTGGGTCCTTTCCTTCCAAGCTTTCTGAATAACTTTTACCTGTTCAAGTTCTTTCAATCTTCCCGATGGATAATCTTTTCAAACAATCTGCAAACAATAAAAAATACTTTGGTGCCAAGAAGAGTAAATAAAACAGATACCCAGAGTGAGGGATGTGAGATTTGGTTTCCTAAAAAAATAGTTGTCCTAAAAGTAAGGAAACTGATTGTGTCCGGGTATGTGTCATCAGTGTGGGGTCCCTTTGGGAATTACCTGTGGAGCAGAAGTGCGCTCAGCCATGGCACGGCTGCTGAAATAAATGACGAGGTAATTTGAGGGAAGGCATATTCTCTCTCTCTCTCTCTTTTTTTTTAAATCAGCACCCACAGCATATGGAGGTTCCCAGGCTAGGGGTCGCATCGGAGCTGTAGCCGCCGGTCTACACCACAGCCACAGCAACACCAGATCCTTAAACCCACTGAGCAAGGCCAGGGATCGAACCCGCAACTTCATGGTTCCTAGTCGGGTTCGTTTCCTCTTCGCCATCATGGGAACTCCTTTTTTTTTTTTCCCATATTCTCTTTGAATTAAAGACACCCCCCCCCCATCTCTCTTAGGCCTATAATCACACCAGGCTGTCCTTTCTCCTGCACCGATGGCTTCTCCAGGATGCCTGGAGTCATGCCTTTCTTTACACATTACACCGCAGCTCACCTGGTGTTGAAGTCCAGATGCTCTCATAATAGCAGTCACGGCTTGGTCTTTCCAGCTTGAACTGGAGAAGAGTCTCATGGGATGAGGCAGCCGCAGGGTATATGGAAGCTCTCACTCTGGGGAGTCACCCTCACTTTGGGGTGCACACTAACTGCCCCTGTCCCCAGCAGGCTGGTTTTGGGATTGCTGCTTCCCCTCTGGCTTTCCTGCCCCAGTGTTGACTGCAGACATGTGAACACGAATGCCTCAGGGCTGAGACCAAGCCAGGTCCATATTTAAATACCCATTTCCCAATATCTCTGTGAGTGAGTGAATTACATGCCCTTTATAAGTCAGTCTCATCCAACACATGTTTCTTAGGTAAGTTATTGCCCTAAACTGGACGTTCACTGGCCACCTCTGAAGGCTCCTTCCCATGCTTCCTGCTTCCTTACCTAAAACAGAGGCCAACTGATGCTCCCAAAATAGAAAAAGCACACATGCTCTTGCACATGCCTGTTTCACATTCAAACAAGCTGATCATGCTCATTGGAACACAACCTTTCTCTTATTTTAGGTGCTCCCAAATGAAAGCAGCTGAACTTAAGATCAGGCGAATGCATTTATCAAACATTCAACAAGTGCTTGCTGGGCATCTGCAGTGCAGCTGGGGATGTAGCTGTGTACCAAAGAGACAACGTTTTGTGTTCATGTCATGTGCATTTTAATGAGAGAAGACAGCATGAAAGAAATACTTGTCAGGTGGTGACACATGCTAAGGAGAAGAATAAAGCTGGGAGAGGGGGTGATGGGGAAAATCTGTTTCAGAAAGAAAGGTCCTAGAAGGCCTTTCTGATAAAGGTATGTGAGCAAGAACTGAGTGGGGAAAGGGCCAGAGCTGTGAGCTTATCCCAGGAGGGTCAGCAGTGTCTCTTGTCATGTTCCAGCAGAGTTCTCCTCTGCCCTTGGGTCACAGAAGAGAGGGAAGCAGCAAATTAAGATATTATGGAGTTCCCATCATGGCTCAGTGGTTAACGAATCCAACTAGGAACCATGAGGTTGCGGGTTCGATCCCTGGCCTTGCTCAGTGGGTTAAGGACCCGGCATTGCTGTGAGCTGTGGTGTAGGTTGCAGACGCAGCTTGGATCCTGAGTTGCTGTGGCTCTGGCGTAGGCTGGTGGCTACAGCTCCGATGCGACCCCTAGCCTGGGAACCTCCATATGCCGTGGGAGCAGCCCTAGAAAAGACAAACGACAACAACAATAACAAAAACCCAACTTTCCTAATGGTGTTTGTAGAACTGTCTTTTTTCTGAAACTGTTAGCTCCTTGAAGATAAAGCTTTTCTTTGCACCTCGACCTTTATCAAGGGCTCAGTAGGTATTTTCTGAACAGATGGAATCCCGTCCATCGATAGTCAGTTATGCCTCTGCATGGACAAAAGTTCTCTTGTGTTCCAAAACAGTAGGAAACAGCTAGAGGACTGTGGCAGTGTCATGAGACTCGTATCACTTAAACATGCTCGATGACTGATTCCATCTCCCTGAAGCCCTGGCTCAGCCATGGCGGGAATCCGTAATGTCCTCCAGATGCGACATGAGGAGCCCAACCCTTGCCTGCAAGGAGAAGCAGACACCATGAGTTAGGTGTTCTCAGGGCCTGAGCTGGAAGTTTTATGCCTGTGCACTAACCTTCTCCAAAAGTATTGATGCTTTGGGGTCGTGAAGGACAGAATGGGGCTACTTACCTTGAGCTGCAGCTCCTTGAGTACCCAGATTTTAGTTGTAAGTAACTCCTTGGTGTCACCTGCACGTGTGCAGCCAGGACATCTTGCAGTCAGTACAGAAACCTGACAGAGAGAACAGCACTAACTCCTCTAGGATACTTGTTTCTGGTATCTTGTTCATTCCTTCTGCCTTTTCCCATCAAATCCACAGAGCCTCGCTCGACCTCTTGGGCACTCACTGACTTCCTGCTTCTCTGAATCCACGTAGCATTTACTGTTTAAACCAAACGAGTCTGTCAGTGAACATTTCCTGTTGAATAATCCCAGTGATGGAAATAGAGTCACGATCAAGGGCAATAAGCTCCTTAAAGGGGCCGTTTTTTATAGTCCATTTCTAGGCTACTTAAGATCATTTTGCAATTTCAGTTTGGCTGGAGAATCAAGATGAAATGACATTCTTAAACTCTTCAAAGGTGGAAAATTTATATTCAAATAGCGGGGAAAATAAGTCTAAGCAGCTTTGCCATGTGATTTGCATAGCGTGTTACGCATTTAGCATTTATGACTGAAATGGACGGGAAGTGAATAGGTTCTGGGCATGACAGTGTTTCCTGTGAACACAAATCTATCTTAGGGTTGTCAGAGCCAGTGGGAAGATTCCTTCAGAACCAAAACATTGGTCATTGGCACAAAATATTTTGACATTTTCACTTCAAATCAAGATGCTGGAATGCAGTCCCTCCAAAGTCCATAAACCTGACACAGGGCCAAGCAAGTACATGGAGTTCTGATTCCTCATTAGCTTTGTGCTGATTGCAACCTGTGGGCATCTCAAGAGGGTTTGGTTCATTGTCTGCTGAGAGGAGGAGGAGTCAGTGCCTGGCCAAAGGCCCCTGTAGTTCTCTACTTAGCATTACTTATGCAGGGATGCTCTGGCTGACAGCCCTGCCCAGGGATCCTGTGCTCTCAAGCAGAGAAAGTCTGCCCTTCCTGCATGCCCAGGGCCTTGGACTTGACCTCTGGCTTTGCACCAAGAAGACTCACTGCCAAGGTTCTGGTCCTTCCATCAGAAGAATTGAGTTTCCTGACCTTGGGAAGCTGCTTGGGCTTCACTGTTTTCATCTTGAAAGAGAAGCGTTTGGAAGAAGAGAAAAAAAATATGAGCAACAGTTAACATTTCCTCGGGACGTACAATCTCCTGGATGTTTTAATTCACTCAGAGCAGACAGCTCTGTGACAGATACCCCCTAGCATCTCCCATTCATAGAAGGGAACCTGAGTGACTCGTCACGGGGCACACAGCTGGTAGACCAGATGTCTCACTGGGAGCTCAGGCATGGATCTGCTCAGCCGCAGTCTCCGCCTGCTGTCTGCCAGCTCAGCCCCAGGCCCAGGCTGAGGAGATGTGGAGAAAGGAGAGGACTGGCAGATCGCAGGGAGGGGACCGCTTTCCTGATGGCCACCTTTGTGGGCCACCACCGTCTTCTCAGGATGCCTGAGAATGCCGCGCACCCCTGCCCCCTCCCAACTCTGCCTTCCTTTCCTGTCCTACCTCCCTTAGAGACCAATCCAGCCCTGGGTCATAGCCTAGCATCAGAAATCCTGCCAATAAACCACTGTGGAAGCTCTAAAACAACGCCCTCTTCATCAGAGAGGCCCCAGGCTGCCAAGATGGTGAGAACATTCCGTGACTTCACCTGGAGATGCTTCCCAGCATGGCCCGGGTCTCCAGGTCCTCCTTCATCAGAAAGCCACCAATCACAGTCATCACTACACCTTGCTGTACTCCTGTAGCGCCAATAGGACTCGGTGATGTTCACTCGTGAAGCTCTTTCTTCAAACAAAACCTTTAAGGAGGTGCAGGATACGGAAGGATCCCGGGGAGCCGGCTCTGGCTCTGGCTGGTGGAGGTGCGGACAGACCAGAGCTCTGCGGCTCCACCCTCAGGCTGCCTCGCCCGCCCCAGGCGTCTCTGTGCATCCCAGCGCTCCCCAGAAGGCAGACCCTAAAGGGTATTTGACAGTCACTGAGTCCAGTGACCTCCAAGGCCCCTGCCACTTCTAGACACTGCTTCCGTCTCTGCTTCCTGGTACTGAAGATTCTTTAGAAGGTCCCACAGGTGGGTGCTCACTCGCAATGTTATTACAGACCATGAATAGGCAACATTAAATTTTATGATGGAACAAGGGAAAGGAATCTGTATGGTTACCTTTTCCTGCCCCATTGGACCTCCCGCTTCCCAGGGAGCAGCTTGGACAACTCAATATCAGCCACGCTGTGCAGCTGTCACCGCTGGAACCCTCGGCTTTTTGTGAACTCCCTTCAGTTTGGTCATCTGGACTATTCTTGGTTACCTACCCCGGGCATTTTTGTGTTGTGTTTTGTTTCTTAGGTGTATTGTTTCAAAGTTGCAGTCATACCAACTTTTTTTTTTCTCATAGATTTGAAAGTTTACTCAAGTACCTTAAGTTAAAAGATGCCCTGTAGATATAAAGTTCAGCTGTCCTACAAAGCCGAGGCAGGTACATGGCTCTCAAGGAACTTGAGTGAAGAGTCATGTTTAGTGCAATCCAAGTCTTCGCCCTTCCCAATGTCATGGCTGTTTCTCTCTTCTGGGAAGAATAAGTCTTGGCTGCTTTGTCATACCTCTGGCCAGCTTACTGCTAAGTGTAGTAAGTGGCTGCCACTGTAATAGAATTTGTGGAGTGCTAAAATCAAGATGCCCCTAAATATTTCCTTTATAGATGAGCAACTGTGCCGGAAAGATCTGTGTGGTTCAAACCTATGCCCCAAGGCTAAGAGCTTTTCTAAAACGCCAGAATTCCTGCAGGTCTTGGCTGTGCCTCACTCGTTCCTGGCAATACCTGGGGTATCATAGGTATCCTGAACAGACACCTTCCTGGGTGTGGCAGAGCCACAGGAGCCCTCACGAAGCTGCGAGATAACGACCAAAACACACCCCTTGGAGCTTAGACATCTTTACGCATGTGTATTTGTCCCAGATGACAAGATGGAAAGGAAAAAAAATAAAAACCAAAAAACAAGTTAAACATAGGTGGATACTTTGGGGATGGAAGTTTTGAACAGTGAAGAAAATTTTAAGAGCGGAGTCCATCTCACACGTGTGTAGCCTTTGGTCAACACCCATAGTCATTCCAGTAAGAGCTGTGCGCATGGTACCACATCTTCTTAATCCACTCATCTGTCGATGGACATTTAGGTGGCTTCCACATCTTGGCTGTGTGAAGAGTGCTGCCGTGAACACAGGCGTGCACGTGTCTTTTTGAGTTAGAGTTTTGTCTGGATAGATGCCCAGGCGCGGGATTGCCGGGTCACACAGGGCGGTTCTCTATTCAGTTTTCTGGACCTCCACACTGCTCTCCATAGTGGTTGTGTCCAATCTCTTTTTGCAGAAGGAACTGGACTGTCCACAGACAGTGGATAAAGGAGGGTGAGCAACGGAGGCTGCTGGTGCAGTCTGCTGCTCATGCTGCCACTCGGCAGGCCCTGAAGAAGCCCAGGCGGCCACGTGGGAGACTGTAGGAGAGACGTGGGTGGGTTGTTATGACCAACTTTGGCCCTTACTTTTCGTGTTGCTTTTTGTCTTCTTGGGCTGTTTTTGATTCCTGCCTTGGAAGGCAGCTACGTTCAGCACGGTTCCACCAACGCTGCCGGGGCTTCCTGAGTTTGTAGAGCATTTTGCTGCTTGGATTTCTCTTCTGTCATCAGCTAATGTGTCCACCGCATTTCCCAGGTCGTCACTAGATGTGCTGCATGTCGGGAACTACGTACAAACCTCGGAATCATCAAATTGGGGGCGGGGTGCACGTTTGGGTGGAAGGACTCAACAGGCAGCATCCTTTTGGTGTTAGTTTAGGCACATTTCCAAGGTCAAGTGGTCTTGGGGATATTGATGCTGAATCTCCAGGGTTTGGGCTCAAATGCAGAAAATCCAAATGCGTCAATGAGTTTCCTGTGGCTTTTGGTGATGGCTGTGTTTGTTGTTTGTTTGTTTGGCTTTGACTTTTTGCCTTTTCTAGGGCCGCCTCCGAGGCACATGGAGGTTCCCAGGCTAGGGGTCCAATCGGAGCTGTAGCTGCCAGCCTACACCACAGCCACAGCAACTCAGGATCCAAGCCGAGTCTGCGACCTACACCACAGCTCACGGCAACGCCGGATCGTTAACCCACTGAGCGAGGGCAGGGATCGAACCCGCAACTCATGGTTCCTAGTCGGATTCGTTAACCACTGAGCCACGACGGGAACTCCCTGTGTTTTTGGTGTATAGAAAACAGCGACAAGAGTAGCCCTCCAAACTCTGAATTGATTTTTAAACAGTTTCTGTGTGCATAGGTGAAGCCACAAAGATTGTGGTCAGAGCCAGAGGCCCAGTCCCTCCATGTCTCTTAAGATGATCTGGAGTTTTTGTGCTCCGCTTCCAAGGGCTTAGAGACTGCAGTTTATGTGGAGAATTTTGTGCAATTTTCTGTTTGTTACAGCGTTATCATCTTGCTTCTTGTTGGCTGTACAGATAGAGTCAATGCCTTCCCAAGGGGCGTTTCTCTTAAGATAGGCCCTCTGCATACTTGTCTCCTGTTATGGTCGTGAATGGCTTTAAAGAGGGCTGGGATGGTCTGGTTTGTTAAAAGATATCTTACGTCTGTCCTTTTCTGTGTTGTTATTGTTTTCGATAATGGAGCCACAAGCAGACCTGAGGAGAAAAATAACCTTGGAGTTCCTGTTGTGCGTCAGTGGGTTACGAGCCTGACATAGTGTCGGCGAGGATGAGAGTCTGATCCCTGGCCTTGTTCGGTGGGTTAAGGATGTGGCGTTGCGGTGAGTTTCAGCATAGATCACAGATGCAGCTTGGATCCTGCATTGCTGGGGCTGGGGCGTGGGCCTGCAGCTACAGCGCCCATTCAACCCCTAGCTTGGGTACTTCTCTAAGCTGCAGGAGCAGCCCTAAAAAGAAGCAAAAAACCAAACCAAAACAAAAAACCTTTATCTCACAACCTACAAAAACCATTGTCAGGCACGAGACAGATTCTTATTCCCCAAGGGAATATATAGGCAAAGAAATGAACGAAATTGCGATTATATGAAAAGGCCTGTTTTTCAGATTGTATCTTGGAGGTCTTTCATCACAACTCAGCCTTAGAAGGTCCTTAATTCGATTCGACTCTGGTGGGTTCTGCCCCACCCTAGGGAATCCCCGGCTCTGTTGTGGGGGGTGGAGGGGGGGCTGCAGGATCTGCCTGTGTTTGCACAGAGGGGCCTCACTCAGCTGGTTTCACTGTTCTCATGGGGGCACAGCAGATAAAAGGCACACGCTCTGGTGGTTGGTCCTTGGGGTTCAGAGCCTGGGACCCAACTTCTGATCTTTTCTAAATGAACATTAATTGCCTGGGAAGGAAGTGTATGACGTCATTTACACTAATTAATAGCATATCAAGAATTCAGTTTGGGGGCTGGGAGATGCTGGGAAGAGGCTTGAAGAGTATGGAATGCAGGAGCTGGGGGGGCCACAGCGAGGGGGGCCCCCCAGACGGCGCAGCTGTCACCCAGGAGGCTGGACCTGCTGGAGGGATGGTTTGGGGCGAGGTGCGGCCTGGAGGGAAGCGTGGAGGACGCAGGTGGGGAGGCTTTTTTCCCAGCTACCTTCATGTTCAGCAGCATGTGCTGCTTCTGCGGGAGGCGGTGAGTTCCCTCTGTCATGACGGAGCATCTGGGAGTCCTGCAGCTCTGCTTGGGCACCATGCTTGTCCTGGCCCCTGTGTCTCAAGGCCGCAGGCGGGCCTGGAGGCTCAGGACCCAGGGTGGGGCTGGCCCTGGGTGGACGTGAGGGGCTGCAGGGCTGGAGGAAGCCGGACCTCAGGGACCTGTCCAGACAGTTAGTGCCCAGGGATCCGGGTGGTGGGTGCGGCCCAGTGACGGGGCAACACAGCTCACAGGAGGGTCTACACCATCCTTGGGTTCATAATAACACACGCATTGTCGAGGACAAACCTCAACCCAAACTGTAGGCTTACACCTCAGTTGTTTTTCCTCGATGGGGGGTAGACCCCGGGATGCTGGGGTTCAAGGATTTTATTTCATCTAGAGTCAGAATCCATCCATCGACCTCAGGACAGCCTTTGTGGTGGGGAGAGATGGACATAAATGGCTGGAGGCAGAAATAGGTTTTATTCTGGCTTCTGTTATCTGTGGTTCCTTCCAGTGGCTTTCTCAGTGCCCACAGGGGTGCTCAAGGGCTAAATGCGGCCACCTTTGAAGTCACAGAGAGGCCGCCACCAGGGCTGGTCTCTCCCAGCAGCAAAGCCGGGATGACATAATTCAGCCTCTGGGGTGGGCTGTGCGGCCACGTGGCCTGAGCTGCAGTCCCTGTTCTGCCAGAGGCTGTATTTGTACCACGTGCATAGGACGTCGTAGGGCTCGGGGTGGGGAAATCAGAAACTAGTCCTTGAAGAGCGCATCACAGAGCATCTGTCTCTTGGAAGCCCTGGGTAATTGTTTGCTGGGATTGTTTACAGTCACCCCGGGCAGAGCCAGGGGTCTTCAGTTGTCCCGGTTGGCGTGGCTGGGGATTTGGTGCAAAATCTGAAAGGGTCCTGGGTTTCCGTCTCACCCCAGGGGCTCACCTGGGAAGAGGCTCAGCTCTTCTGAAACTGCTAGATGTGTAGGAAGTGACGCCAGCCTGGGCAGCTGCCCAGGAGGGCACGTGAGGGGCGCCCCCTGGCGTTCGGAGGTGTGGCGGCTCAGAGGGAAAGCACCTGAGCTGTGGCCACTCGCCCAAGCTTTTCACTCTGCACTCCGTTGAATGCATATTTGGCCTTTTCGGCAAACATTCCCATGCTTATACCGGAATCTAAGAAGTTGCTGTTTGTTCCTGTCACGTTTTAGAGTGATGCCGGGCATCTGGTAGGGGTTGTCAAGCTTGCTTTGCCTCCAGGACCCCAGGGAGCATTTGAAATGTATCCACCAGATCCTAACCAGGAGATGGGCTCTAAAGGGATTCCGGAAAAACCCAGGTCTCTGGTTTCAAAAATGCCCAGCTGCAAAACTACAGTAATCAAAAAAGTATGGTCCTGGCACAGAAATAGACACTTAGATCCCGGGAACAGAATAAAGAGCTCAGAAATAAATCCGTACACTTAGAGTCAGTTCGTTTATGACAAAAGAGGCAAGAATATCCAGTGGAGGAAAGACAGTCTCAAATAAGTGTGCTTCAAAAAACTGGACAGTGACATGTGAAAGAATGATATGAGAACACCCTCTAATACCACGAACAAAAATAAAATGAGTTACAGACCTAAGTGCAAGACCTGAACCCATAAAACTCCTAGAAGAGAACACAGGCGGAACACTCTGACGTAAATTGCAGCAATATTTTTTTTTTTTGGATCCGTCTCCTAAAGCAAAGGAAGCAAAAGCAAAAATAAACAAATCAGACCTAATTAAACTTAAAAGCCTTTGCACGGCAAAGGAAACCATCAACCAAACGAAAAGACAGCCTACTGAAGGGGAGGACATATTTGCAAGTGCTATGACTTGTGAAGGGTTAGTATCCAAAATATATAAACAGCTCATACAGCTCATCATCCAAAAACACGCTGATTCAAAAATGGACAGAAGGTCTGATGAGACATTTTACCAAAGAGGAGGGGGCAGATGGCCAGCAGGCACACGGAGAGATGCCCAACATTGCTGATCATCAGAGAAATGCAAATTAAAACCACCCTGAGATAGCACCTCACACCTGTCAGAATAGCTGTCATCAACAAGAACACGAGTAGCAAATACTGGCAAGAACGTGAAGAAAAGGGAACCCTTGCACGATCTGGGGGGACTGTAAATTGGTGCAGCCACTATGGAAACTTGTATGGAAGTTTCTCAAAAAATAGAACTACTATATGATGCAGCAGTTCCATCCTTGAGTGTAATTCAAGAAGATACAAGCACCCAAATGTGTATTGCAACACTGTTTGCAATAGCCAAGGTAGGGAAGCAAGCTTAGTGTCCGTAAACAGATGAATGGAGAAAGAAGACAGGGTGTATATACATGCAATGGGATATTACCCAGCCATAAAAAGAATGATATTCGGCTATTTGTAACAACATGCATGGACTTGGAGCATATTATGCTACATGAAATAAATCAGAAAGAGAAAGATAGGAGTTCCCGTTGTGGCGCAGTGGTTACTGAATCCAACTGAGAACCATGAGGTTGTGGGTTCGATCCCTGGCCTTGCTTAGTGGGTTAAGGATCTGGTGTTGCCATGACCTGTGGTGTAGGTCACAGATGAGGCTTGGATCCCACGTTGCTGTGGCTCTGGCGTAGGCTGGTGGCTACAGCTCCGATTCGACCCCTAGCCTGGGAACCTCCATATGCCGCAGGAGCAAAAAGACAAACAAAAAAAAAGAAAGATAAAAACTGTATGATATCACTTATATGTGGCAACTAAAAAATACAGCAAACTAATGCCTATCACAAGAACAAACAGACTCACAGATATAGAGAACAAACGAGTGGTTACCAGTGGGGAGAGGGGTGGACAGAGAGCCAAGAAAGGGGTAGGGGCTTAACAGGTACAAACAATTGTGCATAAAATATATAAGCTACATGGACATATTGTACGGCAGAGAGAATATAGCCAATAACTGTAAATGGAATATAACCTTTAAAAATTGTGAGCGATTAGGTTGTATACCTGAAGCTTATATAATATTGTACATCCATTGTACCTCAATTAAAAAAAAAAAATCCTAGGAGTTCCCATTGTGGTTCAGTGGGTTAAGAACCCGGTAGAGTGTCATAGGGATTTAGGTTTGCTCCTTGGTCTTGCTCAGTGGGTTAAGGATCCAGCATTCCCCCAAGCTGTGGCCTGAGTCACAGAGGTGGCTTGGATCTGGCATTGCTGTGGCTGTGGCCTGGGTCACAGATGCAGCTTCGATCTAGCATTGCTGTGGCCAGATCCGCAGCAACTGCAGCTCCAATTTGACCCCTAGCCTGGGAACTTCCATATGCTGCAGTTGCAGCCCTTAAAAATAAAAAAATTAAGGAAATCATAAAATGAGCAGCCAAGGAAAATAGCTTCTGAGAGTTCCTGCTGGGGCACAGTGGAAACAAACCTGACCAGTATCCATGAGGACTTGGGTTCGATCCCTGGCCTCACTCAGTGGGTTAAGGATCCGGTGTTGCCGTGAGCTGTGGTGTAGGTCACAGACACAGCTTGGATCTGGTGTGGCTGTGGCTGTGGCTGTGGTGTAGGTCGGCAGCTGCAGCTCCGATTCGACCCTTAGCCTGGGAACTTCCATATGCTGTGGGTGTGGCCCTAAAAAGACAAAAGAAAAAAGAAAAAAAAAGTTGCTTCTGATAGTCTCTTTTTTTTAACCCTCATGAGGAGCCTGAGAGAGAATGAGGCAGGGGTCCTTGTGCCCATTCTACAGATGAGGCAAGCAGCACGGGGAGGGTAAGAGGTGCTGAGGTCACGTACTTAGGTCGGGTGTTG